>NC_142936.1:29121270-29301270 GCF_046866305.1 Octopus bimaculoides | reverse complement strand
AAACCATTTAGCATTTTGTTCGATTTAATAAAGGTAAAATCACCCTATAAATAAATATATTAGTATGGTAAATGGACAATAATCTATGGATTATCTAAATTTACAAATACAAACATTGACCACCAAAAGCCGATTTTTTGTTACCTTTCGCCTTCTAAATGTGTTCGCATAATAAATATACATATACGATTACAAAAACAGCATCATACACGATCCAAGGAGCTGCTAGACATAGCAGCTAAATCATGCTCACATCACACCCTCTCATCTTAAATAACATTGGAAATGTTTCTGAAAAAGACAGAATGATCATAGCTGGCACTCCTTTGATCATGGTGTACACGTTTCTCCGTGTGTACGTTAAGAAAATAAACAGGACGAGTGAATTTTCATTCAAGTATATGACGACCGTCCAATAGCGGCCGTCCCAGAAAAGCTATTCTCTATTCTCATTTTTCATATTAAGAAAAAAGCATGCCACACACACACACACACACCGATCGAACCATGAAACCACTATATGGCTACTTAACTCGTTAAATATAGCAGCCACATCTCCTCTCAAAGTTGGCCTTATTTTTAAAATGAAAGGATTCATTGAATTTAGTCCTAGATAGTGTTACAAAAAAAGACGTGATGGTTGCGGTTAGAATGTTTTTAATCAAAGGTCTACGTGATCACAGCTGAGCTACACCAATCCATTAAAACAGTACACACTATTGCCTCATGAGTATCAACATACACAAGCACAGGCAGCAGAGACAAATAAATATGTATCACAGGTGAAGTATAAAAATAAATACATATATGAATATACATATATAAACTGAATTAGAAGGACAAGTAAATAAGCTATATGGAGGAGGGAGGGGCGAATAAGCAGATTAGTTAAGTGTAAATATTTAAGTCGGTTCTCTGATAACAGAGGAAGAGGGAGAGAAAAAGATGCGTTGAGAGGGAACTGCATCCAGGCTGGAACAATAATCTAAAAATTTACATCCAGGCAGGAACAATATCTAAACATTTACAACCAGGCTGGGCTGGTTAAAACTGCAAAAAATTGTCCTAACTAATCACTTCGTGAAAATAATAATTTTTGGGAACCTTTTGTTTCAATGATCGTATCCTGTCCACCACAAAGTCAAGTTTAATTAGTCGAATAAAATAAAGGAAATGTTACGTGTTAAGTAAAAAGAAGGGGGGGGAGTATTATTGAACTGTTATCTTAAGAATTGATTCCTAGTGAACGAAGAGTTCAATGTTGAACGGATTAAGTGTGTGTGTGTGTAAAACAGTGCTGTGTCTCATTAACATAAAGGCCACAACAAGAGCGAGTGACACGAACGAAGGTCACTAACTGGCTCCCCAATAAATTGCTACAACATACAAAGAGTCAAGCAAGAATTTAATAACAATGACGAGGAAGATAACGATGAAACACTTTCGAGCGTTTTGCAAATGGGAGGAATTAAAATGAACATCGAAGGGTAGATTCAAGTTAATGGTATTGAAATTCTCATTAAATAAGAGGAGAGAGGAGGAAAGAGGAAGTTGGATAGCAAAGCTATCTATCTATAGATATCTACAGAGAGAGACAAACAGACAGACATAGAGTATTTACTTATGAACAATTTCAGCATCAACAATGATGTTTGGTGGAAGTTACGGTGATAGCAAAATGGCGACCGGAGCCAGTGATTCACAGACGAGACAAACTAAGAGATATTGCAATGGCATCGTGAGGCATAATGACTGCTTACATATCAATTAACATATACATCAGATATATATGCTACAATAACACTGGGAAAAAACTAAATACTTTAATCTAAAATACCCGTATACATTCCCTGTATGTGTGTATATATATTTTTTTTTATATGTGTGTATACATACAAGCACGATCGTTGTCATTGCTGGCTACTTTGCAAGTTTTATCGCTAACTAATCAGAAGAAATGAGAGCATTCGAATAATTACTAATGCATAAATAAATAATCGACATTGATTAAAATGATAAAATAAAATTAAATGATTTACTTACATGCAAAATTTAGAAAAATGTATCCACAACTGCCGGTAGAAAACACGTTTATAAGACAAGCATAAGAGATGATAAAGTAGTACGAAAACATGGAACTGACAATGCCTAGCTTATTAAATGTATGGATCACAATACGTAACAAAATAATTTTTTCAATTAGATTGATAAAAAATCATTACATTTTATGCTGATATGTTTATTTTTTTAGTTGATTTATTTTTAATATATTATTTTAAAAGTATATTTTGATTTCTTGCATTCTTCTTCATTTTATGAAACTTACAATCCATGAGGCTTTTATAGCATCTAAGCTTTCCGTATATATACGCTTACTATTTATTTTATTCTCGGAAGTTATTTAGAAAAAATATTTAATTTATGAATCAAATTTGCAATTTTTTTTTTCCATTTTGTTTTTTACAAACATTACACTATTCCACTTTTTAATTTTTCAACAAATAAACATTTGATTTTGTGCGCAGGATGAAAGTAAAACATACTTTATTGCGCGGAAGGATATCAGCAGTGTTTAGGTCGTTATAGAAATTCTGTCAGAGCCGAAGAGTAATTCTTGCCACCCTTATTTCACTAAGGTAAACTGGAAATCTCTAATTAAAAACTTAATTCATAATGTCCAGTAACAAAAATAATTGATTTTCTCTTGATGTTTTGTTATTATCTTTTTATATTTTGTTCTAATTCATCACGTTATTTCAACTTTGTTTTGATAAATATTAATTTTCTTAGCAACAGATATTAAATTTAGTCATTACAACCAATGCGGTTGAACACAAACGTCTATTCTTTATGTCTATTAAAATATATTTACCATTTATCAGTATTATCCTATTAATTCCATAATTCTTTAGTTGAAATATAATCAGTATTCCATATTTGATACTATGTTTACAATGACACCTAACAAATGTCACCCTTCACGCACGTTGATTCTTCAAATATTTGACATTAAAATTTCAAATGAGGTCAGTTTACGATCTGTTTTCGATTTTCGTTTGTGCTGATTACTGCTGTCATTTTATCTGAATCTCTTTGAGCTTTATTTTATACCCATACACACAAACTCACAAGCAGTGTCGTTAGCAATGGAATGGTATGGAAAGAATTGTAACGAATATTAAAGTTGTACTAAATTCATTCTTCGTCTTCTTATTTATATATATATATATATACATATATACATACATACATATATATATATATATATATATATATATACACACACACACACACAAAATAGCAGAGATACCCGGCGTTACTCGGGATTAAGGTGGTGTGTGTGTGTATATATATATATATATATATTACAGTTATGTTGAAACAGGTGATACGAGAAAGTGCAGCATTGACGACAAAACAAATGGTCTAATTCGACAAATCGACATGTAATGCGTCCGTTTGGAGGATTCCAGGCCCTAACCTATCATGGAAAAGTGGGGGTATGTAATTTTTTAACCCAGCAAAAAGCTGGGTATTATTTGATACTTTCACCCGCACGATTTTCACTGAGAAAAAAAAAACTCGGATTTTTTGCGTGGAATCAAGTATTCTGACCTCTTAATATGCTGCTTATTTTTGTGCGGAAAAGGTGGGGACCCCCCCCCCCCCCCCCCCCGTCCCAGAATCTTTAGAATTTTTTTTTCCGTTGAATGAATTCCAGTTACCTCCTAATATGCTACAAAACCATTTTTGGGATCCGGAAAACGGGGTAGGGAGAGGTGGAAGCCTCGGAAATTTCACACACACACACACACCCATTACTATTGATCTTTTCACCTGCACGATTTTCACTAAGAAAAAAGAAATTCAGAATTTTTGCATGGAATCAAGTAACCTAACTTCCTTATGCAGCAAACCCCTTATTTTTGTTTGGAAAAAAAAGGGGGGAAGCTAAACCACCACCCCACCTCATCCCCCCAATATCCCAGAATCGTTGGAAATTTTTGTTTTCATTGAATGGATTACAGTGACCTCCTAATATGCTACAAAACCCTTTTGTAGCATATTAGGTCCAGAAAACAGGGTGGGTTGTAGCCCTTGGCAATTTCACCCCCATTCTCAAATATTTTTTGCTATTTCTTTCTTTACCCATAATTTTAGATAACATTTTGCAGAAATACGTTTTCAGGAGAGTGTATATTACATTAGATTGAAAATTCAAAGAAGTTTCAAATGAGTAAGTGAAAATGCAGAGGTTATAGAAGTTAGAGTGGTACCGAAGTCAGTGGAGAGATAACGAATAATAAATAATTAATCTAAAAAAACACGTTAGTTTGTGTATGAAACAAGTAAAAGTATATTAAAGCAAAAATATCTTTCTCATACCTTTTAAAATCACTGGATATTATATATATAATAATCCCGAATATAATGAGTGGAAGAAAGAGAGAGTGAGTGGGTGATGAAGTTTACCTAAACATTGAATGGGTAACAATCTATCAATTATATATATCATTATACATCATCATCATCATTTAACATCTGTTTTCCATGCTCGCATGGGTTGAATGGTTTGACTGAGGACTGGCAAGCCAGGAGGCTGCAATGAGACTGCAGTCTGTTCTGGCAAGGTTTCTACACCTGGATGCCCTTCCTAACACCAACCACTCCGAGAGTGTAGTGGGTGCTTTTCAAGTGTGACTGGCACAGGGGCCAGTCAGATGGCACTGGCATCAATCATGCTCAAATGGTACTTTTTACATGCTGCCGGCACTGGCGCGGCCAATGCCAGTACCAACAGTACGTAAAAAGTACCATTTGAGCATGATCGATGCCAATGCCCCTGTACCAGTCACACTTGAAAAGGATTATTATATATATTATATCCAGTGATTTTAAAAGGTATGAAAAAGATATTTTTGTTTTAATATACTTTTACTTGTTTCATACACAAACTAACATGTCTTTTTTTTTAGATTAATTATTTATCATTCGTTATCTCTCCACTGACTTCGATACCACTCTAACTTCTATAACCTCTGCATTTTCACTTATTCATTTCCTACTTCTTCTTTGAATTTTCAATCTAATGTAATCCACACTCTCTCAAAAACATATTTCTGCAAAATGTTATCTAAAATTATGGGTAAAGAAAGAAATAGCAAAAAATATTTGGGAATGGTGATTGGGTGGGGTGAAAGTTCCGAGGCTTCCATCTTCCTCCACCCCTTTTCTTGACCCCAAAAAAGGGTTTTGTAGCATGTTAGGTCACCGGAATTCATTCAATGGAAAAAAAAAAATTCCCAATGATTCCAGGATATGGGGGAGGGGCCGGTTTCCCACCCACTTTTTTTTCCAAACAAAAATGAGTTTGCAGCATATTAGGTCAGGGTACTTGATTCCACGCAATAAATCTGAGTTTTTTTTTTTCTTGGTGAAAATCATGCGGGTGAAAGGATCAAAAGCTGTCAGTGGATATACTCACCTTTGAGGCAGTCAGTGCTGCATCTAACACAACCCGTGAATGGAGAGATTGTATATAAATGTGTACATTCTGGAAATGGGCTGCAATGGGCAACGACAACGGAGAAGTGAACTGTTGAAATGTTGCAGAAGGCTATGGGTTGACATTGGATTGCTGGTGTGGCTGCAGAATAAGAAAGTGAGCCTATGCAGTCACACGAGAATATGTAGTAATGAATTACTTGAAAAAATAAGATATAATGGCTTCCTGCCTGGTATGTCTGTGTTTTTGTATGCGGTGTAAATTAACAAAATAGAAGCACATGTATGGAACAGCTAATTTAACAGTAAATGCCACAATAGTCATTACAGAGAGACAACAGAATTATATATATATATATATATATGTAGGATAAATTTCTTAATGTAAGGATAAATATGTAATTGTAAATACCTTGCAACTGTTGCGATGATTATTAACTGGTAACGCAACAGTAAATGTGTATTTTTATATATACCTTGGACTTTGTCACCTCATTTTTTTTCAAGAGTTTCACCTCTAGCACTCACATACATACATTCAGGCATGTCAGTCGTCACATATGTATATGTGTGTGTTTAATAGAATACGTAACACGGAAGCGCACACAGTCACAGACACATACACACTCATACACTCATATACAAAATGTGACGTCATAGTGGTATAAAATGTTCCTGACCTACACTCACATACATATGCTAAAATAGCGACACAGTCGCTATATGTCAGTCATTACATATGTATGTGTAGATGTGTGTGTTTAATAATGTACCTAACACAGAAAGACACACTCACTATGAGACATATACACATTCATTCACTTACATACACTCACAGACAGATATACATTCTTATACAAAATGTGATGTCATCGTCGTTGTGGTATAAAATGTCCTGTTGACAATACAAAGATTATATCTATGAAATGTTATATTGTTTTAATTGAAATGAAAATAAAATTTTGTATTGACACTGACCAGCCCTCACATACATATAGTGTGTTTAATAACACCTAACGCGGAAAGACACATACACTGTGAGACATATACGTGCTCATACACTCGCACATGCATTCACAGACAGATACACAGCCATATACAAAATGTGACGTTGTTGTCAGTCGTTACATATGTATATGTATGTGTAGATGTGTGAGTGTGTTTAATAGTATACTGTTACATATGTATGTATAGGTGTGTGTGTTTAATAATGCACCTAACACGGAAAGACACACTATGAGACATATACACACTCATACACATACACTGTCGTCAGTTGTCACATATGTATGTGTGTATGTGTTTAATAACATACTGTTACATATGTATGTGTGTGTGTGTGTTTAATAATGTATCTAACGCAGAAAGACATACACACTCATACACATACACTCACAGACAGATACACAGTCATATACAAAATGTGATGTCGTTGTGGTATAAAATGTCCTGTTGACAATAGAAAGATTATCTCTATGAAATGTTATCTTGTTTTAATCGAAATAAAAATAAAATTTTGTATTGACAGACCAGCCCTCACATACATAGAGTGTGATTAATAACATACCTCACGCAGAAAGACACACACTGTGAGACATACACACTCACACATATACATTCAATGACATACACAGTCATATACAAAATCTGATGTCGTCAGTCATCACATATGTATGTGTAGATGTGTGAGTGTGTTTAATAACATACTGTTACATATGTGTAGATGTGTGTGTGTTTAATAATGTACCTAATGTGGAAAGACATATGCATACTTGCACACAATACACTCATAGACAGATACACAGTCATATACAAAATGTGATAGAAAGATTAATCCCAATGAAATGTTAAATTGTTTTAATTGAAATGAAACAAAATCGAAATAAAAATAAAATTTTGTATTGACACTGACCAGCCATCACATGCATATAGTGTGTTTAATAACGTACATAATGCAAAAGACACACACACACACACACTGCAAGACATATGCACACTCATACACTGACACTCATACATTCACAGACAGATGCACAGTCATATACAAAATGCATCGTCATCGTGGTTAGAATTAAAAGTAAAAGTATAAAAGTGAAGCAATATAGGCGCAGGAGTGGCTGTGTGGTAAGTAGCTTGCTTACCAACCACATGGTTCCAAGTTCAGTCCCACTGTGTGACACCTTGGGCAAGTGTCTTCTACTATAGCCTCGGGCCAACCAAAGCTTTGTGAGTGGATTTGGTAGATGGAAACCAAAAGAAGCCCATCGTATATATATATATATATATATATATATATATATGTGTGTGTCTGTGTTTGTCCCCCAACATCGCTTGACAACCGATGCTGGTGTGTTTACGTCCCCATAACTTAGCAGTTCAGTAAAAGAGACCTATAGAATAAGTACTAGGCTTACAATGAATAAGTCCTGGGGTTGATTTGCTTGACTAAAGGCATGGCTGCAGTCAAATGACTGAAACAAGTAAAAGAAAAGAATATATCACATTACAATATAGATGTTATTGTTTCACTTTTATTCTTTGAGTTTTGACATGTATTATGGAACCAGTGTCAATGTTGCACTATTTTAATCCAAAAAAATTACATGTTGACACTCATGGGATCTCATATTATTACCATGTAAAATTTGATTTGATTTGGTTGAGCCATTTGAGAAGGCATTAGGAACAGACAGAGAGACAAAGGATTATATATATATATATATATAGATAGATAAGAATAATGTTATCTTGGTTGGATTGGCAGTGTTTGTGACCTGCATAAGCTTTCCCATCCTCCAGTCAAAAAGAATGTAGATGTCCTCTCGCCAGCAGAATAGTTAGAACATCGGAAAAAATGCTTTGCAGTATTTCTTGTGTTTCTACATTCTGATTTCAAGTCATCAATAGTCGATTTCTAACATTCTTTTCCCCCAATTTCTGACCTTGTGCCCAAATCAAAAACCATTAATTACAGTATAACAGTAAAAATTACACAAAGATGAGAAATTCATTTCTTGAGGTAGTTTTGTGCATAGAATCAGAAAATGAACTATTATAGGATTTTCCGGATGGCTAAATATTCATTTAATAACTCTAATATTCCTAAAAGGCTTACAAAACTTCTCCAGATAAGTTTTGTTATGTTTGTGGAAATTATGTGATTAAAAAACATCAGAGAAGTCTCACTATTCATACCAAAATACTTTACTACCTGTACTTCAAATACAAAGTTGGAGACCAAGACAAGAATTGGGCACCTCACATATATTGTAAAAACTGTTCAAGCTTGCTGTCAAGATGGCTTAATGGAACACAGTAGCAGTTACCATTTGGTGTTCCGAATGGTTTGAAAGGAGCCTCAAGACCACACAACAGACTGTTGCTTCTGTTTAGTTGACATAAAAGGTATTAATTACAACTTTCAAAATCTTTAACATATTGATTTATTTGTATTATATTATTATAATACTTATACTATTATAATTTGCATTGAATTTATTCTCTGTAATATTGAAGATTTTAATTCAACATTTTTGTCAGGTTACACCAAGAAAATTGGAAGATCGATTGTGTATCCTAACCTCAGATCAGCAATGCATACTGTTCCCCATTCTGAACCATCCAATTCAGATGATACAGATGCAGAATTTAACGACTCATTAGAACTAGCACAAACATCATCGGAGCCAAAATCTTTTAGTCAGCTTGAATTAAACAATTTAGTACAGAATCTAGGTTTAACAAAAAGCAAAGTAAATTATTTGTCTCTTGACTTCAAGAGGCAATTTACTAGAAAACAACATAGATTTCAAAATTTAGAGCTTGTTCTGATAATTTGTAGTATCATTTTTCAATGTAGAACAACTTGTATTTTTGCAACAATATTCATGGATTGTTTAAAGACCTTACTATTGTCTACAACCCAGAAGAATGAAGATTGTTTATCGATGCATCTCTATACAGTATTAAAGCTGTTCTCTTACATAATGGCACTACTTTCCCATCTCTACCCATTGCACATACTGTAATTTTAAAGGAAACCTATAAAACCTTGGCTTTTATATTAAATAAAATCAACTACAATGAACACAAATGGCTCATGTGCTGACTTAAAAGTAGTTGTGCTGTTAATCGGACTGTAAATTGGCTATACAAAATACATGTGCTTCCTTTGTAAATGTGATAGTAGGGCAAAAGCAGAGCACTATATCCATTCAGGATGGCCATCACATAATGTACTAACACCAGGCTCACATAATGTTATTCAGGAACCTCTTGTCAAAAAAGAAAGACTTCTGTTGCCTCCACTACACATTAAATTTAGATCTCATGAAGCAATTTGTTAAAGCTCTAAAACATGATCAGCCAGTATTTCAGTATCTAAAAGGCAAGTTTTCTAAGTTAAGTGACATTAAAGTAAAGGAAAGCATCTTTGTTGGACTGCAAATTTGTCAACTTATGGTTGGCAGTGATTTTGATTCAACTATGAGTGCATTAGAGTTAAATGCTTGGCATAGTTTTAAGACCATTTGCAATGGTCTGCTTGAAAAATGTAAAGCTGAAAACTACAGAACCGTTGCAGACGAATTAATTCGATCATATCAAATGCTAGATTGTAATATGTTTTTAAAAGTCCATTCTTCACATTCACATCTTGATTTTTTTTCCTAGAGAATGCTGCAGATGTTAGTGACTAGCATGGAGAAAGATTCCATCAAGATATTTCTAAAATTGAAAATAGATATAAAGGAAAATGGAGTCTTTCAATGCTTGCAGATTTCCACTGGAATCTCCAATGTGATTTTTATACTCTAGACCAATGTTGGATATATAATTTAATGTAATTGTTGCCCGACTCATAGGTAGTATTGTTTGTTGCACACAGCACTCTTGTTAACACTTGTTTTTCATTATACTAAGCACTCTTGTTTTCGCCCGAACAGACTTTAGTACAATTTTTTAACCCCAAGAAGACATCTTCTCTAGCTGGTTAACACTGCACAGCTGTATCTGATATATTGTGAGCAGGGGAATCAAACCCCTACTGCATTCTAGCAACGGGACCAACACAGTAATTTGAACAACTATCATTACAGCAGCTTATGGGTTCGGTGCGAGTTCAGTTCGCACTAACACATCAGGTTCAGTGAGAGTTCAACACGAAACTAACACACCAACTCTTACAAGCTCTACTGACCTGTCATCTCAACCAATACACTACTCTTTAGAAGAGTTCAGCTAGACGATTGCTCCAATCCCTCAGGGGTGTCAATGACTCTTGCCACATCTCCCCCTTTGAGATTGACTTCCATTGGAAGTTAATATTATTATTTTTATTTATTTATTTTTCTTTCATCACATCTCCCTTTTTAAGATTTTCCTCCTAGGGAAGTTTGATATTTCTTCCGTTTAGGCACTGCTTCCAACTGTTCTGTTTGTTTTCTCTTTCTTGTGCTGCTACAACTAGGTTCGTTTTCTTGTGGTGTTGGGGCATCAAAAGTATCATACAACACTTCCATGTGTATTTATTTTCTTTTTTCTGTATATCTATTTTTTAGCTGGTTTAAATGTCTTTTGTGTTCCCATTTTTTACTTCTTATCATATATGTCATTTTGCCTTTTCTTTTTGTTACTACTCCATCTTCGTAACCTTGTCTTCTATTTTTATATATTTTGAAAAACACCTTGTCACTGATATTAAAATGCTTTGTTGTATTTTTAGTGTTTTCCCTATTTGTTTTTCTTACTGGTAGCAGCTTGTCAAAATTTGACTTTATCTTTTAAGCAAACATTAATTCCATAGGTGGCTTGCCTGAAAAAGTGTTTGAGTTTGGTGTTGTCCTATAAACCCTCAGGAATTGTGTCAATGCTGCGACATCAATTAGCTCATTTCTTGATTTCTTAATGCTCTTTTAAATGTATCCATGAACCTTTCCGCTTGCCTGTTTGATCTTGGGTGATACAGAAGAGTTAAATTATATATCCAACGTTGATCTAGGATATAAAAATCACATTGGAGATTCCAGCAGAAATCTACAAGCACTGAAGGACTCCATTTTCCTTTATATCTATTTCCAATTTTGGCAAATGTCTTGATAGAATCTTTCTCTATGCTCATCGCTAACATCTGCAGCATTCTCCGGGGAAAATCAAGATGCGAATGTAAAAAATGAACTTTTAAAGACATATTACAACCTAGCATTTGATATGATCAAATTAATTCATCTGCAAAGTTTCTGTAGTTTTCAGCTTTACATTTTTCAAGCAGATCATTGCAAATGGTCTTAAAACTATGTTCAGTTGAGTACATCTTGCAAAAGTTCTTAAATTCATTCACCGTAAATTGTGTACCATTATCAAAGACTATGGTAACTGGGACACCGTACCTAGCAAAAAGTTTGTGTAGAAATTCCACTGTAACCGTGGATGTCGGTTTTCTACATTTACACATTTCTGGCCATTTTGAAAAGCTATCTACTACTATTAGATAATATGATTGGTTTAACAGTCCTGTGAAATCTATGTGTAGTCTGGACCATGGAATATCGGTCTTGGGCCAAGGTTGAAATTTTATAGGTGGTGATTTCACTGCAAGAGCACAACCTCTGCAGGATTTTACCAACTTCTTAATATCTAGATCCATTTTTGACCAGTGAACAACTCTTCATAAGCAACTTTGTTCTAGAAATTCCTGGATGTCCAGTGTGGAATTCCTTTAACATTCAACCTTGAAGTGAGGTAGGCATACATAGTAAGGTAGGCTTCTGTGCATACATAAGCACATTATCACATATCAAATACAAATTCGAAACTGTGTTACATCCAGCCACATGTATCTTTTATTTGTTTCTTCTGATCTCACTATTTTTGTCATTTTTATGATAAACTTGTCCGTCTCTGCCTTAATTTTTATTTCCTCTAATGTCACAAGTAATTCACACACAACATTATGCAATATATTTTTCATTTCATTTTCGGCTTTTAACACCGCTATCACTGTGTCTTCTAGTGGTTCACTGTATTTTGGTATTAATGTTGACAAACCATCTGCATGTCCCAATTTTTCTGATGGCAAATACTCCATTTTGAAGTTGTAATTCAGTAGGATCATTCCCCAGTGCTGCAATCTGTTGGCTGTATGTGTGGGGATACCCTTTTTTAATCGATAGATTGACAATAATGAGCGGTGGTCTGTCTGCAGATGGAGCCTTCTTCCATGTATAAATTTATGGAATTTTTGTTCCGCAAATATTATGGCTAATGCCTCTTTTTCTATTTGACTGTAACTTTTCTCAGCCAGCAATAATGAACGTGAAATATGAGCTACTGCTTTCAGGCTACCATCTTCATATTTGTGTAAAATCACAGCTCCAATACCACTTTCACTAGCATCTGCTGCCACTACTATTTCTAAATTCAAGTCAAAATGTGATAACAAGAATTCCAATGTTAAGACATTTTAAATATTTTCAAAAGCTTTTTGGCATTTGTCCGACCAGTTCCACTTAACATCATTTTTTAACAAGTTATTCAGGGGTGCTCTTAAATTGTTCATATTTGGTATGTATACCTGGTAGAAATTTGCGAGCCCCAAAAATGCTTGTAACATTTTAATGTTTGTCAGGGGGGGCCTTTTTTTTTAATGCACTGGTCCTAAACGAGTCTGGTTTGCATCCATTTTCATCAGTAATTTGACCTAGATATTTTATTCTTGGTATAAAAAATTTTCACTTTTCCTTGCTGAGCTTTATTCTTTTGAAGACCTTTTTAACATGCTCAGTATGCTGATCCCAAGATTCACTTTTTATGAGTATGTCGTCAAGATAAACTACTGCAAAGTTCGAACCTGCAAGCATAATGTCCATAACTTGTTGGAAAATACCAAGTGCTACCTTTATACCAAAGGGGAGTCGATTAAATTTATACAACCCTTTTATGGGTATTTATTGTCAATAATTTTGAACATTCCTCATTGACTTTTACCTGCAAATATGCTTCAGATAGGTCCAATTTTTTTTTAAAATTCCTCCATTCAACTTCATGAAAATTTCCTCTACATTTGGTAACAGGTAATTATATGGCATCAAACATTCGTTTAATCCATTGAAAAATCAGCGCATACTCGGATTTTTTTTTTTTTCAATCTTTTTCTTCAATTTTATCCACATCATGTCTTAAATTTATAATCCTATGGCATTCTTCAGCTACTGCCTGTAGAGTTAATTTTTTATCCTGTTCTTTTCTTGCAGTTAACCCTTGAACAAAAATTAAACATTTGAGCAAATTCATTTAATTTGAATTTTTCATACTCTCTGTTAATGACCAATTTGTACAGGTGGAAATGCAGATCTTCCTACAAAATATGCCTTACCAATCAATTACCAATGCCAAGTTCAGTGGAATGCTTCCAAGCAGTGCAATTCAAACTCTGTATCAAAGCTTGTCTGATGTGTTCCACATTTTCCAGGGTCTGTACCTCGTGTACAAAGAGCAGTCACCCTACATAAAATTGTGTTATGGGTGGGAACAGCCTGATTTCGGTGAATGTTGAAGTGATACTGAAACTCACACTGAACTGCTGTGACAGACTCATTATTCTGCATATAACTGTTGTAGGCAAACTTGCAATGCTCTGTTGTCGACAGTGCCATGGCTTCACCTGAAAAGAAAAAAGATGCTAAGACATCATGGACCAAATGGTACCTGTCAGACATATGTCCCTCCTCCTGGGGCTGAGTAACAGCCATTTCAAAAACATCCATCCTCTATATATATATATATATACAAACACACACATATATATACAGGGTACGATGGGTAAATTATCGCCATTTTATATTTTTTGTTTCACATGTTTGCATTGTTTGTTTTTGATTTTGTTGACTACACAGTATAATAGGGTCAGTTGGGCTCCATCTGTGAGAGAAACACCACCATAATGCAATTCACTCTGCCAGAAATTTGGAAACGACATGCTATACGAACATTTCAGAGTGTTTGGATGTCATTCTTAGGACAGTGCAATCCGAGGATATGTACCGAGAGTGATAAAAATCAAGCATGCAATCAACATCATGGTGTTTGGAGTGATCACTAGTGACGGCGATGTTATGCCTCCATTCATCTTCCCACATGACCTCAGACACAATATGGAGGCCTACATCAAGTGCCTGGAGGGGGTAGTGCTGCCCTGGGTCAAAGATAGCTGCTGGAAAACCCTATGTCTGGCAACAAGACTCTGCACCATGCCACACTAGCAGGAGAACCTAGTCATGGCTATCACACAATTTCTGTGACCACATCACTCCTAACATCTGGCCACCTAATTCCCCAGACTGCAACCCCCTTGACTACTATGCATAGTTGAACGAGAGACCAAGAAAACTCCTTGTAACACCAAAGATGAACTGAAGGCAAGGATTACAACAGCATTCACCAGCTTAAACAATATGACTGTCCAGAAGAATTGCAGGAGATTCCAAAGTCATCTAAAGACCATAATTGAAGCCAATAGTGATTTTATTAAATAAGATATTTTAATATAATTTTGGTAAATATATCTGTTAAAATGAGATATCGGTGTTATTTTCATTTTTGTGTAATTTAGACGACAATTTATTCATCGCACCCTGTATATATATCATTAGTTTAGAAGGCTAAAATCAGTTGCTGTTTTTTTATATGAGGAAATAAAGTAAATGCATTGACAAGTGAAATACCAACTTTTAATAAACGTGAATAAGTTGTTAATTCCTATTTCTAAAGAACATTGCATATTTACCTAGGAATTTCATTTGATTCACAAAAATGTAGAGGTCCTTTCAGCTTTTTCATGAGATGAAGGCATCTTATTTAAGCCTTGCTGGGTGCTTAAGTGATTTACTCAGCAGTGTCTTGTCCTGGAAGATTTTTGTATAGATGTTAGTTGTTACTGGTGAATATAAATCCACTCTTCTTTAAGTTATAAACAAACTGTTCAAACCAGTCATTGTTAATTAACACCTAATGAATATATTAACCAGGTCTTTAGTTTGGCTGTGTTGCATCAACTATCCTATTATATAATAAAATGTCACCATCATTGTCTACTATCATCCATCTTTCATATAAATTGGGCAGTTTAACAGAATCAGAGAACTACATTGTGCTCCAATGTCTACTTTGGCATGGTTTCTGTAACTGGATGCCCTTCTTAATGCCAACCATGTATGTATTAAAGATCTAATACTTAATAGATTTCAGATTTTATGGAAACAATGTTTGTCCAAGAGATATTGGCAAGAATTATAGCCATAAAGTCTTAGTAACCCAAGTTAGCAGTCTACTTTTAGTTCCAGTCTATGACTACTTTGTTTAACTTGAGAATAGCATGAACATCACAACATTCTTGCCATTTGTCTGATATTTTATGACTGTAAAATATCATATTACTGGTATTAAAGGAATTTTATTATTTATTTAGAACAATCTGTAAAGTTTTTATTTATGATTCACTACATATTTAACAAAGCGAGTTAAATAAAAAATAAATTATGAAAGAAAAACATACAAAATGCAATCTGGCGTATAAATATTGGTCAATTGATAACCCCATACTTTCAGAGTTTTGTTCACATTCTGACATAGTGACCATCTCTTAGATGTCTGACAAAAGATTTTCGCACATAATAATTCTAATTTTGGGACAATTTTAGTAATTTTGAGGGCAGTACCTAACAGGTGCCTATTTTATCAACTCTGAAAGGAGAAAAAGCAAAGTTAACCTCAGTGGAATTTGAACATAAAGGACAAGAAGAAAAGCCTCTAAAAATTTTGTTTGACAAGCTAACAATCCTTCCACCTTACCACCTTACTTTCACTCTTATTAATATGTAATAAGAATGATACTATTACAAAATAAAGCAAAAAAAAGTGAATATAATGATGGAATTACATTTTAAATTACAATATAACTGTTTCAGTTTCAATACACAATCTCAGATAAAATCTTTCACTGAACAAGTACTATTTGAAAAACATTTTTTTAACCATGCAATAAATGGAAATGTCTGGGGTCTGAAAGTGAAATTGACTGACATTATTGCCAGGTGTTTGGAAGAAGGGATTAATCCAGTTTTCAGCGATGATACATCATGATCATCATCATCATAAAACATCCACTTATCCATGTTTGCATGGGTCAGACGGAATTCGTTGAAGTAAATTTTCTATGGCTGGGTTTCTATTGCCAAACTTCATCTGTTTCTAAGCAAGGTAATATTTCTGATGGCCAGTCATGTTTTCAGCAGAAAACTGGAAAATAACAACATTGCCTGTACACCTGTACAACATGATGCTTGTTTACAACCATCACCTGATATCAGGACAAGGTACACACAGTCACATATATATTATGGGCTTCTTTTAGTTTCTCTCTACCAAATTCATTCACAAGGCTTTGGCTGACCCAGAGCTATAGTGAAAGGCACTACACAATGGGACTGTCCTCAACCACATAGTTATGCCATTTACAAATAAAGGATGTTTGCAGCACCTAGATTTCCCTAGAAGTGACCTAAGTACAAACTAGGCTTCACTTTGCTTAATTTTGGTGATTTGATGAGAGCAAACATGTTCATGACATCGCTAACATTTTTTTTCTTTAAATCTGGCAAATTTATCAATATCTTATGATTGAAGTGTGGTAGATATATGTGTGGTAATAATTACTGTTATTATTACTACTCACAGTTATTTCCATCATCTCGCCAGTCAGTCAAAAACAAGGCTTTGGAATGATATTTAAACATGGCTGATTCCTGATCAACTAAGTTCACGACTAAAACAACTAATGATGGATACCATACCCACGTTCTTAGAAGAGTAAAGCGTATTTATGGCCAATCATTTCCACTCATCTGTATTCAACAATCTCACCAGTTCAATAAACAGAATTACTACAATTTACCCTTCTAATGGACAAAGCACTATGCCCAGAATGTTTCAATGTTGACCCAGCTTTACCTACTCCCAGAAAACGATGGAAACATTGGTATTTTACATTCACTAACTATCTAGTATCACTCAATGCAGTGGAAGAAGATAAGTTCCAGCTGTTTGTCAATCATATCAGGCCCAAGTATATTGTTACCTGTGACATGTACAACAGAGCTCCCAACATTCTCATCTCACTTTATGTGATACCGAAGAATGTGGTGTATGAGTATCACCTGCTGTACACTTGCAAGCAGGAATATGGCCAAAGTTTGGATCAGTACCTCCAGAAACTCAAATTACTGGTGAAAGATTGTGGTTACAAAGCTGTTTTGGCTGCTGAACATTTCCATGAAGCTATAAGAGATACTTTCATAAGTGGTATGCATTCCAGTAACAGATGCCAATGGTTATTGGAACAAGTTAACTTAGACCTTGATCAGGCCTTCATCCAAGCACAGATGCTAGAGACAACAGATGCTCAGTTATTCTCCATAATGAATCCTGTGCTACGTAACCTGCATGTTTTCTCAACCCAAACACAAAACTGTATATGGCATCAATTTAGTGGTCACCACATCTAAATGCTTTTTCTGTGGTTATAACAAACACCCACATTTCAAGTACTCAGCTCAAGAAGCAACATGTAAAGCCTGCAACAAAGTCGGTCATTTCCAGCAAGTATGTCAATCATCTCACACAAACAAATGCTTTGTTTCATACACAAATCCCACATTATCCGCCATATTCTTGGCAGCTCTTCCGGCATCATAGTCTTCTGCCATTGTTAAAGTGTACATAAATGGAGTGAAACTCAACACTCTGGTTGATACTGGAAGCTCCAATAGTTACATATCGTCTCATATTGTACATTCACATGGTTGGTGCATCCATCCATGAAACACTCCTATTTCAATGGCCTTGTAAAGCATTACACAAGGTTACTGTTTTGCCAAATTGGTCTATCATGACAGTGATTACCCCAATCTGAAGCATTCACTTCTACCTGAGCTTTGCTCAGATGTTTTACCTGGGCACAATTTTTTGAAATAGCATGAACATCTAAACATAGCTTTCGGGGGTCTCAGACCTTCATTTTCACTTTGTGACTTGGCTGCAGCTCATGTTGACACTCTTACATTATTTGGGTCACTTTCACAACATTGCAAACCTATTGCTACTAAATCCAGGCGCCTCTCATTGCCGAATCAGAAATTAGTTGCATGTGAAGTCAGTTGTCTATTATCAGAACAAATCATTGAACCATCTCATTCTCCATGGAAGGTGTAAGTTTTAGTCACCAGTAATGAATCACACAAAAGATGAATGGTAATCAATTTTAGACAGACAATTAATCAATGCTTACCCTGTACAACACAGTGATGAACTGGCTGAGAAAATATCTCACAACGAGATATTCACCACTTTTGATCTTAAGAGTACTTATCATGAGATTCCTATATGCAAAGATGAGAAAAAATTTACAGCATTCAAAGCATGTGGGAACTTGTATCAATTCCGTCATATACTGTTCAGAGTCACAAATGGTATAACTTGTTTACAACATATTATTGATAATCTTATCAAACAAACAAAACTCGAGGATACCTATGTTGACAACATCATAATATGCAGGTACAACAGAAGAGGATATGATGAGAACTGTGAAAGATTTCTACAAGTCTAAAGACATATGGGCTCACCTTCAATGATTAGAAAACAGTCGTTGCTGCCCAGACTATCACACTCCTGGGTTATGAAGTGTTCAAAGGGGTAATCAAACTTCCACTGCTTATGCAAGCTCCCATCTCTTCATGATGCTAAAGCACAAGAGAGGATCATCAGGATGTTTGCTCATTCTTCTCACTGGATCTCCCATTTTTCAGACAAAATTGCACCCTTGGTGCACAATAAGACTTTTCCCCTCCCTGATGTTATCAAACAGTCATTCCAAAACCTCAAGTTAGAGCTCAAAGACACTGCTTTAGTCACCATTGATCATCAAGTACCCTTAGTTGCAGAGATAGATGCTTCAGATATTGCTATCACCACCACCTTGAACTAGAATGGACGACCCATGGCCTTCTTCTCCAGAACACTTACTCGCAGTGAATAGAACCATTCCTCAGTTGAAAAAGAAGCCTATGCTATCATTGAAGCTCTTCATAAATGGAAGCACTATCTTATTGGCATTCATTTTCAGTTAGTGACCATCCAATGGTCTGTGGCTGTTATGTTCAACAACAAGCACAAAGATAAAGTCAAGAAAGACAGGATACTACAATAGAGGATTGAGCTGTCTTGTTTCAAATATGATGCCGTTTATCAGCCAGGTAAAGAGAACAAGACTGCAGATGCTTTTTCTTCAGGTTATTGTGTATCTTCTACCTCCTTAGACCTTACGCAGCTCCATGATTCCTTGTGCCATCCAGGTATGACATAATTGCCCCGTTTCACGTGGTCAAAGAATCTACCATTTTCCACACGACATAAAATCTGTGACGTCTTGATGTCCCACATGCACCAAACTGAAGCCTAGATATTTTTATGCCACCGACTGCTAAACTTGTGAAGTCCACTCAGCCATTTAAGAGATTAAGTGTAGACTTCGAGGATCCACTCCCATTCATTAATTACAACAAATATCTACTCTCAGTTATCAATGAATTTTCTTGCTTTCTATTTGTGTTCACACATTCAGATAATGTCATTCATTGTTTCTGCCAACTATTTTCGATTTTTGGATTCCCTTCTTTTATCTATTCTGATTGTGACACTGCCTTCATGTCAGCTGAACTAAGATAATTCCTCCATGATAAAGACATAGCAGCCAGTAGGACAACTCCATACAATCCAGTGGGAAATGGTCAGGTCGAAAGGCTCAATTCAACCTTATGAAACTGACCAAGCTTGATACCTCATTGTGCAATAATGTTCTCATTGTAACCAGACTTTCAATAAGAACTGAAGCCCTTCAGTTTACCCCAAAGTACCATTTTACACAATATTAATTCTCAGCAGGGTGGCATACCAGATTTATGAATAGATGTGGATTGACACCACACCAAAAAACTTATATTACTCAAAAACTGCCTAAAGGCATTCATGAAACTATTTGTAATTTTGCAAAGTTTGTTCTAAAGGAGCATAAAATGTTTGAGTTCTTCCTAGAAAATATTGGAAACATGGGTAAAATGAGCATGTATTTCGATATGCTAAGAAACACTACTGTTGACAGAGTGAGAAACAAAACTGTTACAGTAAAAACTACATGGCATGAGAAACAACATTTCACTATAGTGCTAGCCTGTCAAGCTGTTGAAAAAAAGCTTTGTCCAATGGTTATCTTCAAAAGGAAGAATATGCCAAAGGATTCCTTTCCACCAGATATTATTGTGAAAGTACATCCTAAGGGATGGATAGATGAAAACTTAACAAATGTTTAGTTGGATGAAAAGACTAGGGGCCTTGCTCAGAACCAAAAGTCTTCCAGTATGGGACATGTTTAACTCACGTTGCTGTGAGTTTGTGAAGGCTAAGTTGAAGTAATACCAAATAAGGCAAGCTGTCATTCCTGGTGGTTGCACTTCTCTTTTGCAACCACTTGATGTCTTAGTAAATAAGCCTTTCAAGACTTACATTTGAAAATTGAGCACATCTTGGATGATATCTGGTGAAAAGGAATTTACTAAACGTGGGTCATTGAAAAGACCTGGATTGATGTTAGTAGTAGAATGAGAGAAGAAAACTTGGGACAGTATTCCTGAGCAACTAATTAGCAAGTCCTTAAAAAAATGTGGTATCTCAAATGCTATGGATGGCACTGAAGACGATGTGATGGATGATGGTTTGGTTGGTTCAAGTACAGAAAAAACAGAGAATGAAGATAGAGATGAACATACCATAACTGATGATGAGCTGAATGACTACTATGACATGGCCACAATAACTGATGAACAAATGAAAAGAATGTTTAACAGTAATGATGACAAAGAAGAATTTTAGGGTTTCAATCCTGATGAAGTTTAATAACTATATCTAAATTAATAAACACTTTTCTTATATAACAATTTTTTCTGTTCTGTTTGTAATTCTAGATGTTTTTCTTGTCAAGTTGATACTTATTGATTTTTTTATCAAATTGATTTGTCACTTAAACCACTTTCATAAAGTTACTGCCACAAAAATGTTTTAATACTTGTAAGCAAAGTTTTGAAATAAAGGTGAATATTTGATAATATTTAACAAATATTAATTATATTTATGTTATAAAGGTCTATGTATGTAACTCCCCAGATTATAGTGTGACCTATCTGTAAGTCAACATAAATACCTACTTTGACAACCCCAAACTAAGGTTGCATCCTATCTCCAAGCATATACTCCAACACCAATTGTTAAACAGTAAGAAGCACATGCACACATACACATATGTATGCTTGCACAGTTTCTATCTATCAAATTCACTCACAAGGTATTGATCAGCTTGAGGATATAGTAGAAGACACTTACCCAAGATATCGCAAATTGGAAGCCAAAACCAACTGGTTGCAAAGCAAACATCTGAATCACACATTTATACCTGAGTCTTATATATCTTTGTAATATCAATATATTAAAAAGTCAATTTAATGCAGACTTGTCTCATTCTTGTCAATCAGATCAACAAGTGTAAGGGCTAAACACATCAGCACTTAGGTTACACAGTGCAAAGGAAGTCATCACTTCATACCAGTGGCAGCTCATAGATAAAATTAGTGGGGTGCTGCTTCAGAAAATTTTTAGCCATTGTTTTAATATTGTGTAAAAGAAAACAAACATATAAAAAGAAAATTTATACATAAACTTGATCAGTTCATGTTTTAGCCCACTGCTGGGTAGTGTGTTTAATTTGTTCACTGAAGACCGCCATGAATTCCCCCTTGTTTTTCAAAAATCCCCATTAAATCACAAAATAAGGTGGGGAAATGTGCCCCATTTTTCAAATCCTGGCAGCAACACTGAAGCTGGAAGCAGGATAATAATCTAATTCTACACTTTATCACATTCGAGAATATAAACACATTTTTAAGCACAACACACTCAGAGTCAAAAAGAAACACTACTTTTCACCTGGCACTGTTGTTCATGCAGTGCTCTCTCTCCCTAGTGTGAAGCTTCCTATCGCGGACATGTGAGCATGTGCACAACAGCCAAACACTGCAGTGCTGGAATTGTGAAGTGCACAGTTCTATACAAGGATTTTTGTATTTTTTTCATAAACTAAGGGATGGCTACTAACATTAAGCTTAAGGATTATATAATGTACAAGCATAAAGAAAGAATGAAAAAAGGACTCATTATATTGAATGTTATCAATAATATCAAATGGAAATAGGGGTGCTGCAGTTTCACAGCTCCTATACATGAGCTGCCACTGCTCCATACATTGATCACTCTACATTCAAATAGTGCTTATTTTATTGATGTCTCTTACCCACCTTTTTGGGGGGGCAAGTAATTGCTAAAATGTATGCAGTATAACTTAAGCAGAAGAGAAAGTGTGGTATCCATTACCTTTGCAAAACATCTGAAAGGGAGAAAGATAGCAGTATACATTGATTACATCAGTGGGAAGCAGTGCGTAAAGCTATATCTAAGTGCTTAAAATAGGATAGACTCTACTAAAAGCAACTATAGGCCTTGTAATGATGTTAAACCATGGAATGGATTAAGTCTGCCATTCAACACAAGAGCATGTAGGCACAGTACAGCTAATGTTCTTCAGTACAGTTTCCATCAACTCAGTTTTGCTTAATAAGGTTTAGGCTAACCTGAGTAGAAGATAATTACTCAAGGTGCCACAGAAAGGGACCAAACTCAAAACTTTATGATTACAAAGCACATCTCCTCCGAGCAATAATGGTTTTTATTTTCTTTCAGGGATCAAGTTTGGTTATCTTATCTAAATTATCAGAGAGCACTCTAATCTACAAAATCTTCAAGTAGACTAGAAAACATTCCCAAACCATCCAATTAGTATTTAACAATGAACAAGATATTTTAGAGAATTTATCCTAATATTCTTTGTCAAAAGTATGTTAACGATCTCTCTCTTTCCTCTCCTACTCCTCTCCTTTCTCTGTGCTATGATTAGATTAAATCAACATGCAATTAATCTCTCTACCAACAATAGATATATACCTTAATATCAATTGAGACTGATCAATGCAATCAAAGCTACACAATGGATTAACATAGATTTACATATAATTTGAACAATGACCTGTTTAATAGACATAATATCCTCAGAAATTAGGTTAAGAATTTTTATGTGCAAGTGTGAAACAGAGTTGTGTAAATATTCACACTTTAAAACATTTAATTTCATTTTAGACGTAAATGATTATCTAAATATAAGCTACTCTTATGACTCCCTACTTGATTAAACTAAGTGTGCACATGAATGAATCCCCAATAGCTGAAATATTAGTGGAACAACAACTCACCACTAGAAACAGTAGCAGTGCTGAAAAATAGACAAATAGTCAGTTAGTACTGCAACACAGTTCAGCACTGATTTTGAGTCAAACCAATAAGAGATTTCCTATTTGGTTGACACCTAACCTTCAAAAGATATATACCAAATCTCTCTAAAAGTTAACTGTTTTAAAAAAGGAAGGACGCAGTTCTAGCTACACTATGTCTGACTAAAACATGAGATTATGGTGAATGGTAAACCTCTGAGTGTGGATGTGCTACTTGATCAATGTTGACCTGGAGCTAAACAGTAGCAGCAATCTCATTGTGGATGTTGTTTGGAAAGAGAAGGGTTTTGTCAGGTTAACTTGCCCTGTACTTGCGTATACAGGAATGTGTGTGTGTGTGTATTATATATATTTATATATATATCATAGAAATATGTTATGAAAACAAAATAGAAACTACACGTGGAAATGTAAGGGGAAAGTAAAAAGAAAAATAAGCGAAAATACACATTGGAAATAAAAAAAAGTAAAGGCTTTTTATGAAGAGTAATGATAGATACATACAATTAGAGGAACTGAGGTAGGAATAAAAGTAATAAGAGTCATTATTGTGAATTGTTAAAGAGATTCAAAAGCATACCGGTTTCGTAATGTTACTAATCATTGCTTTGGATGCACACCGATTACTGAACGGTGTCAGGTCTACTAGTCCCTGAGTAAAAAGATTATGTGTAAGAGAGGTAAGTAGTTCTGGATTTGGTGCAATTAGGGTAGATCTAGATCTGTAATGTGAATGGTGTATGGGATGTATGGGGGTTAATGGTATTAATTGAAACGTTAGTAGTGTTCTGTATTATGTTATGTGTTCATATTTAGTTGTGGAAGATATTTCTTGATGAAAGTTGCCTCTTTATTCATTCTGTGTTGTATTGAGGTGTTCTATGAACATTGGTAGAAGGGAAAATTAGAAAATTAGGATTAAGATTCTTCGCACACCTTTCTATGTGACTCTGAACAGTATATGATGGAATTGATACAAGTTCCCACATGCTTTGAATGCTGTAAATTTTTTCTCATCTTTGCATATAGGAATCTCATGATAAGCACTCTTAAGATCAAAAGTGGTGAATATCTCGTGAGATATTTTCTCAACCAGTTCATCACTGTGTGGTACTATGTAAGCATTGATTGATTGTCTGTCTATAATTGATTACCATTCATCTTTTGTGTGATTCATTACTGGTGACTATATATATATTCTTTATTATTATTAAAGCTTTAAAAACATCACAAGATTCTCAATCTAAAGTGTCTGACAAATAGGAATGTGAAACTCTGAGTAGCAGTTTTTTGTGATATTTTTGTGATGTTTTTGCAGCTTTAATAATAATAAAGCATATTACTCTACCTCTGGTATTCAAGTACTATTTTTTTCCCACCTTGTTTCACATTTATTCTTTTATTCTTTTATATGTTTCAGCATTGAGGCTGCAGCCATGCTGTGGCACCACCAGTTATATATATATATATATATATATATATATATATATATATATATATATATATGAAGCTAGTATGCTCTGATGGATGTGTAATGTCAGTGTGCATACTCGACAGAGTGTAAGTACCTCGAGAGAAAAGTTGAACCTAAGAAGCATCAGTTGTGGTGTGCAAGAGAGACGATTGCGCTGGTATGGTCAGGTGGCGAGAATGGATGAGGATAGCTGTGTAATAAAGTGCCACAACCTAGTGGTTGAGGGAACCTGTGGAAGAGGTAGACCCAGGAAGACCTGGGATGAGGTGGTGACGCACGACCTTCGAACATTAGGCCTTACCAAGACAATGACTAGTGAACGAGACCTTTGGAAATATGCTGTGTGTGAGAAGACCCGGCAAGCCAAGTGAGACCATAATATGTGGCCTCTGCCATGGGTGTAGCCAGCCCACTTATTCATACCTTTACTTCATTGGACACTAAACTCTGCTTGCAAAGACTTGTTGAGGCAAGTGAAATCGAAATCGAACCAAATTTGACAACTCCTATGCCAACCTTTCCTTCATTGGACACTAAACTCTGCTTGTGAAAACCTGTTGGGGCAAGTGAAATTGAAATCGCAATTGAACCAAATTCGATGACTGGCACCCGTACCAGTGGAGCGCTAACAGCACCGTCTGAGCGTGATCATTGCCAGAGCAGCTGTCTGGCTTCCGTGCTAGTGGCATGTAAATAGCACCATTTGAGCGTGATCATTACCAGCATCGCCTTACTGGCACTTATGCCGGTGGCACGTGAAAAAACACTTGAGCGAGGTCATTGCCAGTATCGCTGTAGAAACTCTGCCAGATCAGATTGGAGCCTGGTGTAGCCATCTGGTTCGCCAGTTCTCAGTCAAATCGTCCAACCCATGCTAGCATGGAAAGTGGACGTTAAACGATGATGATGATGATGATATATATATATATATATATATATATATATATATATATATCATTTGTAGAAAAACATAAATCCAGAGAAGAAGCACTCTAAGATATAGAGTGGTTTATATTATAATGTGGAAGGTTGGTCTATGGGGTTACCCTGGGTTTCTCGTCCATAAGGGGTTTGGCCTTACAGCATATCGTCAGACCCCAAACCTGTTGGCCTAAGGCCTCATCAAAATATGAAGGGGAAAATCCCTTGCTAAAAGTAAACAATAGGTGATTATCTCCCTTTGCCATTGGCTATTGAATCCTGGCCGTGCTGCCATCTTGCAGTCACCAAAAATCATGAAAGTAAATAATTGTCTGTCTTCGGCCTTTGCTATTGGCTTCAAGCTGTGCTGTCACCTTGCGGATTCCAAAACACTAGCAGGAATCTTCTAAAATGAAAAGATGGTCTGAAAATCTCTGTTCTGGAGTTAAGGATACCCTCTGGTACAAGCATGTCTTTCTTGATTCTCGTGTATTCAGCCATGCATAACTTGCAATGTTTCATCCTGTTGATGTAGGGGCCTGGATTTACAAGGATTTCCCATGAGATCAAGTATGGTATCCCATCATTTCCTAGTTGCCAGATGTGACTGGCTAGTGATGTTAGGTATCTCCTTTCTGGGACTCTGAAGGAGGACAAATGATTGGAAAGACGTTGCTTGAAAGAATTCCCAGTACATCCCACGTATTTCTATGAGCGCGTGCTGTCTGTGTTGCACCTGTTGCTGTAGTAGGTGTTGGTGTTGCTGCTGTTGGCGCTGGTGGTGCTGAGCTGATGGAGTTGAGGGTGTTGGTGTTGGCGTTGCTAGGGTTGGTGGTGGTGTAGGTGATATTTTTGCCCCTGCATGTGTTGCTTGACCTGTTGTTGCTGTTATTACTGCGGTTGTTTTTGCTGCTGACATTGTTGTTGTTGTTGGAGCCGGGGCTGCTGGTGTTGTTGGAGCTGGGGTTGCTGGTGCTGGCAATGGTGAAGATGGTGGTTGGTGTCGGTAATGTTATTACCACTGTCGGTTATGGAGAAGGCACTGTTGATGTTAATAATGTTGCTGCTGCTGTTGTTGCCGCTGTAGCTGGTGATGGTACTGGACCTGTTGCTGCTGCTATAGTGGCTATCAAGTCTGCCAATGTGGATGTTGTCAGGTCTGGCACCATGGACGTCAGGGAAGCTATTAGTAAGGCTGGTGTTAATGGCAATACCGCCGCTGTTGGCGATGCCACTGTTGTTCTTGTTAGTGATGCCGTCATCCATTGTAACAGTGGTAGCAATGGTGGTGGCACTGCTGACTCTACAGCTGCTATTGCTTCTGCTAGTGGCAATGGCATGACTTGCAAGAACCTACTGGGTAACTGCTGCGGTTCCTGCATGAACAACCTTCCCCTTCCTATTCCTTAGGGGTGCTAACTAGGGGTGCTCTTAATGTTGGGGATGCAGCTAAACGAGACCCTAACATTCTATCTGTTGAAGATGGGCTCGTAACTATGGGAGCTAGTGAAATGCTTGTCTATTAATTTAAGGAAAAGTCTACCTACATGTGTTAAGGGAGTGGTGGGATGGCAAACCAAATTGTATTTCTGCAGTGATTCCTTCTGCGGCTCCAGCTTGTAGGAGATGTGGTTTTTATGCTCCTAGTGAGGATGATGACTTTGAAGTTCATCTTTCTCAGGTCAATAAAACAAGCAAGCAGTGACTTACTGGTGGTGTACAGTTAACTGAACTACTTGTCCATGAATTTGTGACCTTGTTGCAGTTTTACAAATCCTCTTTATAAATAACCGAAAATAGATGTCTTGTAATGAGCTAGTGAAGAGGAACAGAATTCTTTAGTGTGAAAATTGTATTCACAAAATAATTTTTAAAATCAAAATAACCACAAGTTTATAGTATAACAAATTATGTTCTGATTAACATGAAACGGTAGAAACTCTTGTGTTTCCTAAACAGATATGTAATTCTTGCTGTCATATTACCAATTATTGATGTTGACAATTTTATAGGGTTTCAGTAGGATATAGAAATAGATTTAACACAAACATCTACAATTTGAAAAAAAGAAAACAAGCTTTCTTACAACACACTCTTTATAGTGGACTTTACTTTAAGGTGTCTGACACTTGTCATACATTGTGGTCAGCTGCTGTGATTTTTTAATGACTTTCATGTACAGTAATACCTCGATATACAAGTTAATTTGTTCCCAGAGACCACTCATAAAGTGGAAACTTGTGAAGCAAAGCAATAGCTTCCCATAGTAGCAATGTTATAAATCATAATTCGTTCCCTGAAAAATATGTTACCTATAAAATTTATAATACGCGTAAATAGATGGCAATAAAACAACAGTAGAATGTAAAGAATATTTCATGTAAAAAAGAATGTCAAGATCATTTATAATAAAAAATATTATTATTATAATCGTTTTCTGAATTACTTTCACTCACACTAGACTTGCGCACACCATCACTTGTAGACACAATCACCGATTCACAAGCACTTATAGACAGGTTTGTAGATTTCTTTTTAAAAACAGATCTAGTGTTGTTTGCTTAGAAGAAGCATTCTTTCGCTCTCTATAAATTTCTCGGTAACACACAGAAGCATTTGTTATGATAGTAGAAACTTTTGCACTTTGTTCAAGATTTATATTTATTATAAAATAAAACTGATAAACCGAGGGTCTCGTAAAGTGGGCCCTTGTAAAGTGCGATATTACTGTATATAGATTGGCAAAACAACAGCAAAAAAAGGAGAAAACAATAAAAACATTACAAGGAAATTGTTGATTGTGTGCATCAGCAAAAACTGTAAAGCTAAGTTCATGAGTTTGGATAAATTGATATACCATGGGAAAGAGTGAAATCTAATGTTTTGAAACTGACCTTTCATTTGAAAGAGAAAGAAAGAAAAATGCTTTCTCCCTTCTCCCTATAGCATAGGGTCACCATGGATTGACAAAGAGTAGTGTTTCATACATGGCTTGGATATTGTTGATATTGTTGACACCCAGATTGAGTAGTGGTTATAGTAAGTAAAAGTGACATTGTTTACTGCCATACAATAGACATAGAATAATGCTAGCTCTCAAGAATCCCTTTTATTGTGTACATCACATAGGTGCAGGTATGGCTGAGTGGTTAAAAACATGCTTTCCACCCATGCAGTCTCAGGTTCAGTCCCACTACACAGCACATTGGACAAGTGTCTTCTCCTTGGACAACCAAAGCCTTTGTGAACAGATTTGATAAATGGAAACTGAAAGATGCCTATTGTGTGTGTGTGTGTGTGTGTGTGTGTGTGTGCGTGCATGCGTGTGTGTGTGTGTGTGTGCGTGTGTGTGTGTGTGTGTATATAGTTTTGACTACAGGAGATCCATAAAGGATCAAGGCATATCAAAGTGAAACATGCTATAAACTGGCTACACAGAATGATGCAAAACAGACAATTAATCCATTATCATAGCATAGAATGCATTGATGAAGAGAAGTTCATTGTTGTTAGGTAATTCACAACTCCAGTAGTATCTAAAAGTACCCAATGGTGAATGGAGCCTTAAGCATGGTATAAAAACATAACATAAATACAGACAAATGGGTTTCTGATATTGTTACAATTGTTTTGTTAAGAATCTTTATGGTGATGTAAACATAGTACAGTCAGATTTCTTGCCCCAAATGAAAAATGTCCTTAAAAGAAAACGTTTTGTGGATGTGGAAGAGGTGAAGAAAAAATGACTGAGGCATTAAAAGGCATCACTTTGCAAGAGTTCCAGGACTGCTCCAAACAGTGGAAAACCTATCTGGACTGATGCATTGCTTTAAATGGAGAATACTTTGAAGACAATAAAAGTATAAACATGTAAAACTAAGTGAATAAAATAATATTGCAAAATTCCAGTTTTTTTTTTTTTTTGGTGTCCCCTCGTACATACCTTTCTCTCCTTCCTTGTCCTACTGAGGTAGCTAAGTATTTCCTCGATAGTAAGAGGGCTACCTGTGTCCCTCTATCATATTCTAATCTCTCAATTCCACTCCCTCTCTCAGCTGAGAGATCCTTGTGTTGCAAGCTCACAGGCTCTGGTGCAATGTAAAAAATACTCATGCCGCATAAAAAAGCACCCATGCTGGTGCCATGTATAAAGTACTGATACGAGAGCCATGTAAAAAGCACCGAGTGCACTCTGTAAAATGATTAGTGTTAGAAAGGACATCTAGCCATAAAAACCATGCCAAAACAGACAATCAGAGCCTGGTACAGTAAAACTTCAAAGTCAGTGTCAGCACCACTTTTGTTTTTATTGTAATTTGCCATAAAGACATAAAAACAAACATATATAATAAATAATATATAATTTTTATATATATATATATATATATATATATATATATACGTACACACACACACACACACACACACACACACACACACACACACACATATATATATATATATATATACACATGCATATATAGGGGGAGAGAGAAAGAGAGACAGATAGAAAACAGTAAAGGAGGAAGGGAGAAAAAGAAAATTAGAGAAGGATGGAGGAAGAAAACAGTATAGAGTAGAGAGTGGCATCAACTGATGAAGGGTCCTTTCTCTGTGTTAACTTGTCCTGTTCTCCATTTTTTCTTGTTATTTATATATTTCACTCATTTTTCCCTTGTTTGTTTACATATTTCATGTTATTTGCACTGTTGGTGATGTCCCTTACCCATATATGCATGTATATATATATATATATATATATATATATATATATATATATATATATATAAGCAAAACATTCAAACACTGAGATTTGAAATCAGATGTCACTACTGTTCATATCATCTGTGGATAAATTTTAAAATTGATGATATCACCAGCAGTGACATAGGTGGATCGCAGGTGCAAAAGCTGAGAATGTGTGTGTGTGTGTGTGTCTGTCTGTCTGAATGGGTGCATCACTAACACTCAAGAACTAACCAACCGATTTCATTCAAATTTTACACATGCCTTACTTAGGGTCCATGCAGTGTCATTGATCAAAAAAATTTTTTAACTTCTTGCCTAATGCAACCTGGAGCAATCTCTTATCTCTTACACTATTCCAGTATTACATGTCAAAAGTGAAACAATAACATCTCTATTGTAATGTAAGAATATACTTTCAGTTTTAATAGTTTCACTATTAATACTTTCACTATATATATATATATATATATATATTAGTTTCATTTCTATTACTTCCACTATGTATTTATATACATTTATATATATATATATATATATATATATATATATATATATATATATATATATATATATATATGTATGTATGTATGTATGTATATTTATTTATTTATTTAGCTATATATATATATATATATAAATGGATGAGTGTATTTTTCCCTTGTTTACAATTAACACAGAAAAAGTAAATAAACAGTTACCAGGGCAGCAATAAATCACACAAGTAATAAGGACATAACACCCTGTTTGTAAAGGTAAAAACTCCGGGTTGATGTGAAATATTTTGTATAATATATATATATAAATAAATGGAGTTAAACGCAGGTGTTATTCAAATTCTTTTACTTCCGACATATGTTTCGAAGACAACATTGGAATAAAATGGTATAAAACAATGTAATCTTCTCATTAGGGAAAGAAATAAAGAAACCAAACTCATCAATAAGTCATTTTAACAGAATGTGATGGATGTGTATAATGATGAATGAAACGCTATTAAGTTTGTTTTAAAAACCGTAAGAAGATATAATGTCAAAGGTAGCCTACAGAAAGAAAACGGGTAAAGGAAAGAAATAAGCAGAAAACTCATAAAGGAGAAATATAGAGCAATATGTGAATTAAAATAAAAGCTTAAAGGCTTGGAAATAGATATGTCTTTTGAAAGTGAAATGTAAGAAGAAAATCAATGTTCAAATTATATATAACTAGCAGAGATACCTGGCGTTGCCCGTGTTACATGCAATTGAAAAATGAAACTTTTCTGTTATATTTTCTGTAAGGAACTGGAATACACTAGATTCGAATTTCATCAAAATTGCACATGAGGGTTCTTTCCCTCTTTACACACCCTAAAAAAATTCTAATCATGAGACATGTATCCCATACTATTGATCTTTATGCGCATATTCCAAAATTTCAGTCTTCTGGAACCTGTAAAAAAGATTTTGCTCCTGCAAAATGGAGCTCATGGAGCTCTAAAATGTGGGAATGAAGGCCCCTATTGGGGGTGGGGGTGTTAATGTCAACCAGAGAAGTTGAATTGTTGGGAATGTTTTTACTTGGGTCTTATAGTATGCCTGTATATATGTGAGAGTATAGTCTCACTTTAATAGTTTCAGTATGAAATTGAAAATATTAAAGTGAAAATATTTGAAATTACAGTAGCGACATGTTATTGTTTCACTTTTGACAGGTAATACTGAAATAGTGGAATAGTTTCAGTGTTAGAGTGAAAGTATCTGACATTACAGTAGAGTGATGTTATTGTTTCACGTTTGACACGTAATTCTGAAATAGTGGAGGAGATATGATATTGCTGTGGACTCGAACTATGCAGGAAGTTAAAAATTTTTTTGGCCTAAGACACTACAAGGACCCTAAAAGAATTTTGCTCCTGAAAAATGGAGCTCATGGAGCTGAAAAATGTGGGAGTTAAGGTGATAGGTGTATTATTGTCAACCAGAGAAGTTTAATTGTTGGGAATCTTTTTAATTTGTGTGTAATATGTATTGTTTGAATTTCTTTAAAATAGGAAATATATGTATGTTCACTGGGTTTGTAAAAGAGAGCAAAGCTACAGGAAAGCAAAAGACGAATGATCACGATAATCAGTCAGCTACCGTAGCCTAGTCGTTACTACTCCCCAATGTAGGATTCCTCACCATACAGGTGACAGGTACAGCTTTAAGATGCATTATGGATCTATAGCAATTGGAAGGGCATGACCCTATTAAAATAAGAACGTGTGACGTTTAATAGGGCATGACCCTATTAAAATAAGAAGTGTGACGTTTGGAGTAAAGGGAAATGAAAGTGTCGCCTCTGGAGTTTGCAAATGACCACTCTACCGATAGGTAACTGGGCAGAAAATATTTACAATCAATAAATGTCTTAGAACAACCAGTCACTCATCTGGGAAGGCCTTGAAATCAATGTTACCAACTGGGGACTATATGTGTCGCAGTGGTAATAAAAAGACTCAAAGGAGGTCTGCAACGAAATAATTTTACTCATCACTTTGCAAGTGAATCAGTGGAGGCAAAGATGAGTCTCATTTACTTGACAATTTATGCACCACATTGCAGAAATCACAATGTAAGTATATCTGAAAGGATAGTCTTACACTGTTGTACCATTGAATTACAAATAATGCTCATCTGTTATGTTCGGGTGACCCTATAACTACCAATGGTACAACTGTATTCGTTTTTGCTTAGGAAAAATGACTAAATTGTGGGTGTGAAGTCCCCATGAAGGGGTCTTTGTAACTTCTAAGAAGAAAAAATTTTAGAAATATTACTTTATTTGTGTGTAATCTGTATGGTTAAAATTTCATCAACATCAAAAATATATGAATTTTCATGGGGGTTATGGCCATTATGCATAGAATATAATTTCCAAATTTCTTAAAGATCCATTCAATACTTTTGACGTAGTTTTGGATAAGAAAACAAATGACTAATGTGTGTGTTTGTGTGCATATATATGTGTGTGTGTATGGGTGTATATATGTATAGATATCTGTATGCATTTATATATGTGTACATATTAGATGTACACCTATATATATACATCTACACATATGTATACATATACATGTATGCATATAGATCTATATCTATATATATATATCTATACATATACGTGTACATATACATGTATATGTATACATATACATCTCTCTCTCTCTCTCTCTCTCTCTCTCTCTCTCTCTCTCTCTCTCTCTCTCTCTCTCTCTCTCTCTCTCTCTCTAAAGTGAAAGTATCTGCCATTACAGTATCGAAATGTGATTGTTTCAGTTAGTGGAATAGTTTCATTTTTTAAGTGGAAGTATTTGACATGAGTGTTTTTGTTTCACTTTTGACACGTAATACTTAAATTGTGGAGGAGATATTATGTTGCAGTGGGCTCGGACTCTGCAAGAAGTAAAAAAATTTTTGGGGCTAAAACACAACCGGAACCCTAAGTAAGACATGTGTAAAATTTGAATGAAATTGGTTGTGTAGTTCTCGAGTTTTAGGGATACACACACACACATACACACAGACAGACAGACACACATTCTCGTTTTCATATATATAGATGGTAGATATCACTTAGATGAACTAAAGGTATGTTTCTGCCAATATTTACATCGATAAGCATGCTCTATAAATGTGTTTACAAGGGGATTCTTAGAAAATAGAATAGAAAATAGTTCACTGTTACAGAGTTAGTAGAATCCTTTGCCTTTATCATATGGGAATGAAATGCAGAGAATCAACCAATCTAAATTAAATTGTTTATTATGGTCTTTTAGATACCAAATTAATTTACTAAGCCCTGAAATGTTGCGTTTATTCCTATCCCTAAATGTAGAGAAATGATTAGAAATTCTTTTAGATAACTGAGAAGAAGAACTACCTATATAAAAAAAGACATTGGTACCTGAAGTAATTTTACACTGGTATATAGAATTTTTAATTTTAGAGTTACTTGACATAAACTTAATTCTGTTGGAATTGACTTCAGAGACAATAACCTTGTTGTTAATATTTCTAGGGGGATGTTAGTATTAGTAATTGGATGCTTATTTAACAGACTAATATGTGGAGAGATAATTTGAGAGATTTTTTGAGTTGGAAAAACCAATCCTAATTGTGTGCTAGTTGATAATTGAGTAATACCTAGAATTCTTTGGAAAATTCCTAATAATAGCTTCCCAAAACTGGAAAGAAAGATTAGATTTAATTTGCCTCCCATAAGGAATGATCAACCAAATAGTTATGCTAGTAGTTGCCTTATTTTTAGTGTAACTATCTTTAAAAGACATCGATTTACCTTTAGAATGAAAAAAGGGGGTTAAATAACGGTTCTCCCTTACGTTGTAAAAAAACTTCCTGTTTGGTGTTGGCATCTAAATTAAAAGTGAAATCGTTCATATCGTTACAGCTAGATTTCATGTCTCCATTACTAAAGGTAGAATAAGATTGAATAAAATTAATGTAGGTAACTTTCTCTGTATAGCCTGTTTTAAAAGAAATGCAGAGTTATAAAATTCAGCTTTGTCGTTGAAAATGACAACATTAGCAGATAACTTAGACAATCTCAATGAAATATTTTTAACTAAATTTTTAATGATTACCCTAGAATGATTACTGAATTGGCTAATATATTTAATATTGGTTAATGGTTTGTGGTATGGGAAGTATGAATTTTTGTGTAAGTTAAGTGTAATATCTAAAAAATTAGCTTTCGTTACATTATCATCAAAAACAATGCCTAAGCCCATTCTACGGAAAAACTTAAGTAAACTATTCTTAACCTTTTGTACTTTTTGGTTAGAAACGTTCTGAAGGTAGCGTTCCATTCATCATTACACACATCCATCACATTCTGCTAAAACGTCTTATTGATGAGTATGTTTTCTTTATTTCTTTCCCTCATGAGAAGATTACATTGTTTTACACCATTTTATTCCTTTGGAATAATACCAATGGTGTCTTTGAAACATATGTCGGAAGTAAAAGAATTTGAATAACACCTGCGTTTAACTCCATATATATATATAAATATATATATATATATATGGATGAGCATTTTCGTGGCCTTGAAATGCTAGAAGAAAAAAGAATAATTCCTGCACTCACACACTCTGATATAAACACAGACACGAAAAATATGAATGAATCAAATACAAATCTGAGAGACGCGAAGGTGAATGCTGTCAATGTCATTGATACTGCAACCACAATTGTTGACAGCCCTGTCACCACCACCACCACCAACAACAACAACATCAACAACAACAAAAGAAGTATGAAAAAGACTCCTACCATCACCACCACCACAAAACAAAATGGCTCTTTCACCAGCACCAACACAATAGCCAAAATTTCTGCTCCTACCACCACCAGAGACAACAACAAAAACATATCCAATTTTGCAGAAGCTCTTAAACAAAAAAACACAATAGTACACTTCACAACAGAACAGATAAAAGAAACAAAGTCCGTATTAACTCAACAAGGTTCCACCTTACACCTCAACATCCCACAAAACATCTTAAATATCACACGAAGAAAAACAATCGTTTATAAGGTCATCAACGTGAAAACATGCAGACCAGAACTAGCAGTGCAGAAGCTCATTGAAAAGTGTCTATGTCCTGTATGGACATATATGGATTATGTGAACTGGTGGAAGAGATATGCGACAATACAAGTTCACTTCAACAGTGAAGAAAAAGCCAAAGAACTCTCTATACTCACCCTAGAGTCTGAGGAACTACTTTGATTCCTACATACCTTGGTCAATGTGTGACCAAAATCTCCCTCTGGAAGTAGAGACACAATGGCTGTTGTCCGCCATTTGTTACAACATGGACAACATAAAGATATTAGAGATTGCTGTCTTAGAGCAACAGAATTGGTCGGGCAAAACTATTGAGAATCTAATGCAAATAGATCAGGACTCAATAAATAGCGTCCCACACCTAACTGAGCTGCCAGACAGCCATGATCTATACGTAGTGGTAGAAGGTAGGAGGCCTCGCTGTTACCTGTGTGGCAGTGAAGAGCACCTAAAAACTAAATGCCCAACAGCAAAGGAACAACAAAAAAACAACAACAACAACAACCATCACAACAAGGAAAAAGGGAAAAGGAAAAACAACCCTTACTACCCACACTACTATCAACACAGAAGATAAACAACAAAGAGAGCACAACAAAAGAAACACACCAATCAAACCTACCAACACCAGCAATTGAGAAAACAGCATCAGGAAAAACACCAACAACAACAGCAAGAACTACAGAAACATAAGCCAAGAGAAAATACAAAAACTGATTCCCCTTCACTTATAACACATACACCACACAAACAATCAACAACCAGCATCAACGAAAACAACAACACAATCACTTACACAAACATACATAGTCGCTTACACTATGCCCTTACCCTCTTGCGATTCCTCAGAAATTTCGTCGGAAGATGAAAGCAGTGAGTAATGGCAAATAGCCAGAAAAGGAAGGAGGAAAAGGAGTAAGAAAATATCAAAACCGAACGCAAACAAAGCAGGGAGATACACAACTCCTGAAAACATTTCAAACACTAGCGCAAACAACACCAACACCACAAAAACACATGCATTGACAATGCTCACTGCCATCAACACAAGAAATGCAGAGTTGATGGAATCCATCAATACAAAAACAAACTTAATTCATGAAGACATCAAAACAAGAATGGGCAGTAGTGGCATGGCGGTACTTTTTTGCAAGAGTCTGGATCCTGAAGTAAATATAATATTCGTAGACCCAGAGGGTAGAGTGGTTGTCCTGGATGTCTATGGCAGCAATGGGAGTGCTTTTCGACTCATATCAGTCTGTGCACTGCCAGATTTCTTTCGACGTCTTTTATTTTTAGTGGGGAATTAGAATGCTACCTTTGACATGCATCTAGACTATGTGGGAACAGATAGGAATAGACAGGAATGCAAATGCCTCAAAAATCTGCTCAGACGCATTCAGCTGTCTGACAGGCACCAACTCAACCACCTGAGTGCACCAGCGTGGACATGGAGCAACTGCATTGGGTCGTTGAGATCGTATCTAGATAGAATACTGTGTAGGACAGTAAATAGAGATAGCGTAGGCTGTCCACAATTTCACAGTCAGCTACACGGATCACAAACTTGTGACATGTACACTAGACTTAGATAAGGCACATAGGCAGAGTCCTGGTTACTGGAAACTGAATGCGTCTTTCTCGTCAAGACAGGTTTACAGAGACTGGATTAGCACACTAGTGAAGAAGGCTTTGACAGGAGCCATCATCAGCAACAAATAGTGGCTCGCCCTCAAGAGATCAATAAAAGCTAAATCAATTAGGTATAGCAAAGTGCTAGCAATAGATAGAAACAAAATAGAGGGAGACCTAGTTAAGAAACTAGAATCGGCGATTAGAAGTGGCATCACATCTGACATATTGGCGGTGAGGTTGGCCCTCGAGCAACACTTCAACGCCAAACACGAAGGGTGTGTAGTAACGCCGTGCGCATGCGTAGTCTCATGCATGCGTAGTCTCACGCATGCGTAGAATTAAACAACCAAGCGTTCCAGATCAATTCATTCTCTTTCTTGCTGGCCAGCATAGAGCAATGGACGTGTCAAGAGTGTCTCTAACATTCGAACTCTGGAGACAGCCTCTTTACGAGTTAAGCTGTCTCTCTACATCTTTCGGACTTACGCTCGACAGCTCGCTCACACCTACATAACAACGTCCCAACAACAGAAGCTGTAACAACAAGAACTAAAGATGTATATATTTACCACCTGAATAAATGTTGTTTAAGTTGATAGTCTGGAGTTCAGCGTTCCGTTATATTCCTTAATATTATAGTAGGAAAGTCAGGTATACAATCTAAAGATGTATAACCAAATTCTACTATAGGTGCATTGTCAGGGCTAGGATGCGTGCTTTAAGAAACGAAGGTGTTGGAGCCACACGAGAGGCCCAGGTGGCAGAGGTGCAACAGGGCAACAAAGTCACCATTCAGTCTCTGATGGATGAACAGGGGTGTGAATTACTTGAGCCTAGTAAAATGTGTGAGGCCTTTCAGCATTACTCTGCCCGACTGTTCAGAACAAGTAGTAAGCAAGAATGCAGGGTGGACTTCAGTGCCTACCTACATAGCCTACCATGACTCTCGGCAAGAGAGGCAGAGTGTTGTGAAGGTGCCACCACAGCAGCAGACATGTGGGACGCGATGGCAGAGTGCTTGAGAGACACATCACTGGGTTTGGAAGGTCTACCCTACGAGCTTTACAGTTGTATGCCAGACTTGTTTGGAGGTGTCTTGGAAGCAGTGTACTGCAACTGGCAGCAAAATGGGAGCATCCCCAGTTTTGTGAGCCGAGGAGCCGTAATACTGCTAAAGAAAGATCCAAACAAGGGGGATGTAATAGATAACTTTAGGCCCATCACTTTGCTCAAGGCAGATTTGAAAATTTTGGCCAAGGTATTAGCCAAGAGGTTGGCGCTTGTCATCAAGAAACTGGTTGACAAGGCACAAACGTGTGCTGTGCCGGGCTGAAGCATCCATGACAACCTCCACCTCATGCACTACCTCATAGACAGGGTAGTTAAGGAAAGTGGCATGGGTGGGGCACTGATCAATTTGGATCAATCCAAAGTTTTCGAGAGGGTAGACCATCAATACTTGGAGGCTGCCCTCATAGCGCCTGGTTTCGGTCCCATCTTCCACGACTGGATTGCTGCCTTGTACAGAGGCATCCATTCAGTAATTCACGTGAATGGGCATCAATCAAGACCATTCAACATTGCACATTCTGTCCATCAGGGATGCCCCCTCTCACCACTTCTGTACGTATTGACTCTCAAACTGCTGCTGCGGAAGCTAGTGATGCTGAAGGGCATCCCGTGAGAATTGGGATGCAGGACGAACATGTCCGCATACATGGACGATGTCGCCATCATAGTGTCAAGCCATGACCACATCAAACTGGTTAGCGAGACACCAAAAGACTACAAAGCAGTAACGTGAGTGAAGATTAACAGGGAAAAGTCAGTGAGCTTGCAGCTCGGCACCTGGAGAAGCAAGCTTATGTCATCCAGCAGCGCTTCCGTTGTGGAGCACTGGACCGACGGTCCAGTCAAGTTGCTCGGGGTCTGGTTTGGTCTGGACCTCCAAACGGAGAAGAACTGGGATGAGACAACAATTAGAGTGGCCACTCTCGACCAGCAATGGGCCGAGAGGAAGCTGTCCCTAAAAGGTCGAGCGGAGGTGGTGAACGCATGCATTGCATCCATCATCTACTACTGCCTGACCGTTGTGCCTTGTCCCGACCCTACCATCACCAAATTAGAACGCATCCTCTTCCACTTCTTGTGGAAAGGAAGTGTTCCGATAGTCAGGCGATCCGTTTGCTGCCAGCACCCACTAAAAGGAGGGCTGGGCATGCTGTGGTTAATGATGTGCAGATATGCATTGAGACTGCAACATCTCTGGCTCTATGTAGACGACGGTGAACAGGTGTAGTCGCTGTTTGTGAGGCATGCTTTCTCACAGCTCGTCTCCATGACTGAACTGCAGTCGTGAATCAAGAAGAGGCCAAGGAAGGACAAATGGCATCTATCTAATAGATAGATAGATAGATAGATATGTTTCTTTATTGGCCACAGAAGGGACAAAATACAAAGTAGAGCTTTTCTCTTCCCAAAAAGAAAAGTCTACTTTGTATTTTGTCCCCTCTGTGTTAAGCCCTGTGTGGCCAATAAAGAAACATCTATCTATCTATCTATCTATCTATCTGGGGTCTGGTTTGGTCCGGACCTCCAAACGGAGAAGAACTGGAATGAGGTAATGAGTAGGGTGTTCACTCTCGCCCAGCAATGGGCTGAGAGGAAGCTGTCCCTAAAAGGTCGGGCAGAGGTGGCGAACGCGTACATCACATCCGCCATTTACTACCGCCTGACTGTCATGCCTTGTCCCGACCCCATCATCACCAAAAAGGAAATGCATTCTGTTCTGTTTCTTGTGGAGGATGCGTTCCAATGGTCAGGCAATCCGTTTGCTGCCAACACTTATTAAAAGGAGAGCTGGGCATGCCATGGTTGATGATGCACAGACATGTGCTGAGACTGTGACATCTCTGGCTCTACGTAGACGCTGGTGAACAGGTGTGGTCACCATTTGTGAGGTGCACTTTCCCACAGCTCATCTCCATGCAGTCGTGGATCAAAAAGAGTCCAAGGTAGGGCGAATGGCACCACGAGTATCGTGTTGCTCTTGAGCAACTATGCCGTCCCGGGTTGACTTTGAGCGGCTGCAACACAACCAAAGCATTCTATAGGGGATTAGTGGAGGGAAGGTACAACGATGATCTCGGGGCAAACCTGGACCTTGACGAGGAATACTTGACCTGCCTGTTCAAGACAACTTTTGGGCCAGTACCTATGGACAACTTCCAGAGATCCCTGGCCTAAGTGCTATTGAGAAGCGCTACCTGTTCAGGATAAGCTCTACAGGCATGGCTCTAGAAACACCGGGCTGACCTGCCCAAGATGCAGTCAGAGCGACGAAACTGTTCTGCACGCATTTGAGCATAATCGTATGAACCAAAAAAAGAAAGGAAAAATGAGAGTCACTTACTGTAAGGAAGATTTATCATTGAGGTGAGAGACCAAAATTTACTATAAATTAGTTAAATTATAATCTAAGCAGTTTAATTTTAAGTTGTGAAGATACCCATAATAAGCTAAGTATGAATTTATAGGGGCACAAAAATTTAGGTTTGTCTAGAGGCAATTATAAAGTATTAAAATGGTCAGGTAGGGTAGAAACACCATAGAAAAGGATATAAAATAGCCTAATCACTAAAATCATGATGAAGTATATATACGACTTAGTAACTTCAATTAAATAAGATATAGAAAATATGTAATAATTCAAGTATCTATAACTAGAATTGTTTATTTACTTAATTAGCTTGTATCTATAACGACTGAAACCCAATATTAACTAAAGGAAAATTAATGCTCACACCCATATCTGCTATTCCTATAAGGCTGAGCTTTTCTTATTATTTTCCATTTGAGGCTAAACCCAATTCCATTTTCTTTCAATTCCCAAATCTTACTAGATAAAGACATACAATTCGCCTTATGTTTAAGTTTAAAAGACGACAAGTGATTGTATATACGCTGTTTCAAATTTGATTTTTTTTTTCCTTTTTTTCTTGTTTTTCTTAAGGTGCCAGAGAGAAGATAAAAGGCCCTATGAAAATTTAAATGTGTGTGTGTGTGTGTGTGTGTGTGTGTGTGTGTGAGTGAGTGTGTGCGTGTGTGTGTGTGTGTGTGTGTGTGTGTGTGCCTATGAGTTCATGTGTTTGGAAATATGTCTATGTCTACACTGTGTAATTTTGATGTTCTGCATATATATGAATCAATAGATACCATGCTGAGTAAAAAGTAAGCAACATTTTGAAATAGGAAATTCATCACAATATATTTCAACAATGTGGAAATTTTATCAATCGAAGTAAGTACTATTATAATCAACGCATTTTTGCCGAGTTACAAGTCTGTTTATTCTGGTAACATAAAATCTGGAATTCTGGAGCTTTCAGCATTGGTTTGATTTTTGAACTCCACCTGCAGAAAACCATCAAGGTGCTTCAAAAAGTGATAGTCAGTAGGAGAAATGTCTGAGGAATAAGCTGAGTGGAGAAGAACTTAGTAGCCAAGTTCTCTCAACTTCTAGAGTGTTATTAGTGAAACATGTGGTCAAGCATTGTCATGAAGAATGATTGGTTCTCTTCTGTTGACCAGTCTGGGATGGAGGAGTAGCAATTTTTTGTTCATTTTGGCAATTTCATGGCAATATGTTTCTGCAGTAATGGTTTTTTCCAGGTTTTAAGAAGTTATAGTGGATGAGTTCAGCAGTACACCACCAAACAGTCTTATTTCTTCAGCACAAATTGAGCTGACCTTATGAGGAGCCCATTTCCTATCTTGTTCGCCTAATTTCACGTCCAAGTAGGTAAAGTAAGGTATTTTGACAAATTTGGTAATGTTTTTCTGATGTTTCTTAATTATGAACTTGCCGTATCCAGGCTTGCCATACATCTTCTAGAAGACATCTTTACTTCAAGTGATGCAGAAGTCTGTAAGAAAAGGGCAAGAGGACATTTTTTAACAGCATACATTTGATTTGCCATCTAAATGTATAAATAACATCTCATTAAAGAAGTATTGAAATGCAACAATAATACAAAGTGTGCAGCATATATTCATTGAAAAAAAGCATGAGTAAATAATTGAAATTTAAAAAAAATGTTTTAACCTAAGCAACGTAAAGTGAGTCTTTCTCTCCTCACTGCTTGTAGGTAACTGAAGTTACAGTGATGTGGTTTTGTGTAGCTGAAGCTGGCTAAACATTGCCAGACGGTTATTTTTCAAAATTGCACCTATTAGTTATACTGTTACAGTCTATTTAAATATGGCAATTAATAGTAATAATAAAAGACAAGAGTCAAATTCAGGCATAATTTTAAAATTGCACAACTGATTTTGTGAAGAAACTGTATGTGATAGGATAATTTTTTAATGATTTTGAAATCAGCAGGTAAAAATTTATCAATTTCTCCCAATAAATGAGAAACTTGTGTAATCATCAACTTACATGGCCATTATTCGGCGTTTTGTAAGTATGAAGCACATGTCTCATGAATCTGATGTCTGTAACAAGTGTAACCTTTACTGCTTTTACATTGATCAATACAGGTCATATGATGAAAATTGTTACAGACAGCACGAGTGAGTTGCGAGAAGGTGCTGTCAGAATGTAAGGTGTTATTGGATGTAGTGGAAGAAGCTCTGGCAAGATCAACTTTTGTTGGAGGAAAGTTAACTCTTTGAGTCAACATCCATTATTTTCCAAGGAGAAGTGCACTACAGTGACAATAATTAGAATTCACCTTAAATTTTCATTTGAGGGATATTTTAGTGTACTTCAAGATTAGCAAGTATGGAGGGGCTCTATCAGCTATTTAATGTTGTAAGTTAGTTATACTCTTGGTCTTTAAGCTTCCAAATAAAAGGAAAGAGTGGTATGAAATTTATTCTGTCCTTCAACCTAAACAAACAGAAATACTATCACCTACAGTTCAACTGGATGCCGCCAGGATGAATGGCTGTAGTTCTAGAAACACAGTATTCCCTCAACGGGCATCTAGTTTGATTTCAGGAAATACATGAGAGGCACTGGGGTGCATGCATTTTCATTGTAAGATTTTGGTTGTGGTGTGCAATGTTGGAAAAGGTGTTAGCTAGTCACTAATAATTAACCTAAACATTGTTTGCATTAAAGAGTTGTATTTTTGTAGTTTGAAAGTGGTGCTTTATGAGAAATAGAAAATTCCTAGCAATATTTGTAGTGACATCTAAGCAGCGATGGGGTTATTTCCAGGCTACTCTCTCTCTGCTGATTCTCTTCAGCATCAAAGGTAGAGCATCCTCTTTACAAACAAACTTCTCATTAAAGCTACACATGTCAAAGGCCTTGAAAACATACATCAAGTGTAACATCTGAATTAAATTATAACATATTTATATGTATACACACAGACAGATATTTACATATATGTGGACACACATATTTACACACACAAATATATATATATATATATATATATATATATATATATATATATATATAAACCCCTTCAGGTAGATGGCCCTGCTCGATCTGTAGAAAAGGCATAGGTAGAAACTCTATAAAATGTACCCAGTGTAAGCTATGGACACATAAGAGGTGCAGCAATATCAAAGGAAGGATAACTACAAAGTTAGTTTTTGTATGTGGCAGATGTTCAGGAGCAATAAACACTGAAAATGTGCAAAAAACAACTTTGGCCACATTCCAGGAAGAAAAGCTAGACGTAGTTGATAGCTTCCGCTATCTAGGTGACCAAATTAGTAATGGGGGATGGTGCGCTGAAAGTGTAGCTGCTAGAATAAGAATAGCTTGGGCAAAGTTCAGAGAGCTCTTACCTCTGCTGGTGACAAAGGGCTTCTCACTCAGAGTAAAAGGCAGACTGTATGACACATGTGCACGAACAGCCATGCTACATGGCAGTGAAACATGGGCCGTGACTGCTGAGGACATGCGTAAGCTCGCAAGGAATGATGCCAGTATGCTCCAATCGATGTGTAATGTCAGTGTGCATGCTCGACAGAGTGTAAGTACCATGAGAGAAAAGTTGAACCTAAGAAGCATCAGTTGTGGTGTGCAAGAGAGACGATTGTGCTGGTATAGTCATGTGGCAAGAATGGATGAGGATAGCTGTGTGGAAAAGTGCCACACCCTAGCAGTTGAGGGAACTTGTGAAAGAGTTAGACCCAGGAAGACCGAGGCAATGACTTGTGACCGAGACCTTTGGAAATATGCTGTGCGTGAGAAGACCCGGCAAGTCAAGTGAGACCATAATCCGAGGCCTCTGCTAGGGGTGTAGCCAGCCCACTTATGCGTACCTCTCCTTCATTGGACACTAAACTCCGCTTCGAAGACCTGTTGAAGCAAGTGAAATCGAAATCAAAATCGAACCAAATTCGACAACTGCTACCCATGCCAACGTCTCTTTCATTGGACACTAAACTCGTCTTGCGAAGACCCGTTGGGGCAAGTGAAAGTGACATCGTGATGGCACCTCTATCAGTGGAGCGCTAAGAGCACCGTCCAAGCCTGATCATTGCTAGAGCAGCTGTCTGGCTTCTGTGCCAGTGGTACGTAAATAATACCATTTGAGCGTGATCATTATCAGTGTCGCCTTCCTGTCACTTGTGCCGGTGGCACGTTAAAAGACAATCAAGCGAGGTCGTTGCCAGTTCCGCGGCACTAGCTCCTGTGCAGGTGGCATGTAAAATACACCATTTTGAGCGTGGCCGTTGCCAGTACCGCCTGACTGGCCTTCGTGCCGGTGGCACGTAAAAGCACACACTACACTCTCAGAGTGGTTGGCGTTAGGAAGGGCATCCACCTGTAGAAACACTGCCAAATCAGATTGGAGCCTGGTGTACCCATCTGGTTTGCCAGTCCTCAGTCAAATCGTCCAACCCATGCTAGCATGGAAAGCGGACGAAAAACGATGATGATGATGATGATGATATACATACACATGCGTGTATATATATATATATATATATATATATATATATATATATATATATATATATATATATATATAAAATACAAAATGGGACAAGAATGCAAAACATCCAGACAGTTTAGGTGATACAAGAAAGGAACAAAGCATACAGATAGATGATACAAAGAAAACACGGACAGGTCATTCAGAGTTTTCTTTCCTCAGTCGAGTTCCAGATTATCCTTGCAATTTTGGCTGGTTATACTCAAGGTTGCTCCAATCTGGCTAGCCCCAAGGAAAAACTAAGCTAAGAGCATTAGATTCCTAGGAAGAAAGCAGCAAATGTATACAAAAACAAAGACGGAAAAAAAACGAACAATGTTGCACAAATACAGTAGGAATAATAATGGGACATAACAACAGATGTCTTTCGACTGGACGAAATAAAATTAAGCTGGCATATCCTCAAAGTGCAGAAGAATTTGTTGCTGGATAGTTTAGCTTAATGACAAAGCACTTGACGTGTAATCACAGGGATGTGAGCTCAAGTTTTATGGCTGACTCCCAACAGATTTTTCTGCAAAATATGGATAGTTTATCCTGTTCATGCTATATTATTAGCATTATCCTGTGTTTGAGAATAAAATTATTTCCTTATCTGCATCTTTCAATTCACCTCAACGCTTCTAAAGCAAACTTTGTTGACTTTCAACATAAGTTGAATTTAACATATGATAGCATCTTATAAGGCTAGATTTATATATACTAAAATTGCAGAAGAATTTGTCGCTGAGCAGTTTAGCTTAATGGTAAAGCACTTGACGTGTAATCACAGGGATGTGAGTTTGAGTCTCATGGCTGGCTGCTGACAGATTTTTCTGCAAAATATGGATAGTTTATCCTGTTCATGCTGCATTATTAGCATTATCCTGCATTTGAGAATAAAATTATTTCCCTATCTGTATCTTAATATATATATAGCCCAACAGAGGGACTGCTATTCAAATTAACAGTACCTTGGTAGATAAAGCAATTAATGATATGAAGACAGGGAAAGCCCCTGGCCCATCAGGAATCACCGCCGAGATGCTTAAAACATCTGGCAGTGTAAGTTATGGCCTTGTCACCCGTATAATTAACCAGGTGGTACACAAAGGAGCCATACTCAATGACTGGTGTAGCAACACCATAGTCAGCTGCTACAAAGATAAAGGTGATGCCTTAGATAGAAATAATTACAGAGGTATCAAATTGTTGGATCAGGTGATGAAAGCCATGGAGTGGGTCATAGCCCAACTAATAAGAGAGAGAGTTGGGTTAGATGAGATGCAGTTTGGTTTTGTGCCAGGGAGAAGCACCATTGATGCTATATTTCTGGTAAGATAGCTGCAGGAGAAATACTTAGCCAAAGATAAACCTCTGTACTTGACTTTTGCTAGATATTAATAAAGCTATATAATATATATATATATATATATATATATATATATATATATATATATATATATATATATACACATATATATAAAAAGATGTAGCCAGGATGCAGGCATAGCTGTGTGGTAAGAAGTTTGCTTAACTACATGGTTACGCACACATACAAAACAACACAGTAAAACAATATGGGACTCATCAGAAAAAAATTGAAAAGGTAAAATGTTCATTTATGTTTGAAAGAGAAACAATTCCTTGGGTTTACTAGACTGTAAAGCTCTGTGAGGGACAGAAATATCAGCCACTAAATTATCATATAATGGAGTAGTCAGATGTGTTGAAAAGTCAGGAATTTGGATCACTCACAGAAGCAATTGTCCAGGTGACAACCTGTTTGATATGGTAAGTCATTTTAAAACATGAATATTCAACTCCAAGCATGAACAGTATTAAAATACACAAGCTAACTAAACAGGGGTTAACTATGTATGTAGAAACACTAATGCATGTCCATTCAACCAGTCATGCAATGCAGATGTGATAATATATGCATCAGAAGTAAGCTTTACCAATTCAAACCACAATAAACGGTATAAACACTATGTTGGCTTGTTTGAAGGTTTACATAGCATCATTCTTTCAGACATCAAGAAAAGAGGAATGCAGGATTCTCAAGTTACTCATGATATTCTTGAAAGAATAGGAACAAGATCTAAAACACGAAATTCATATATATCTGAAAAATTGCTAACTTTGAATAGCAATTTGTATATCCTATTTAAAGTGGATATACCTTAAGAATGCCATAATACTGCAGTGTTCTTCTTGAAAAAGCATCTTGTATAGACATATAGTGCTGAAAAACACAAAAGTATCAGTAGCAGATGAAAAATGTCCCCTACCAGTGGTGGAACCACTAGGGTATGTGATTCCTGTGTGTTTGTACATCTCAGCAGCACGTATCCACTATCAACATATACAAGCCAAACATCATTGCCTTGAAGGAGGTTTGTTGTTCTCATATTGTCCAGTGATTGACAGTTGATCATGAAATTATTAGTAACAATGTATTAGCTCACAAATTGACTTTACCAGTACATGGTGCATGTGTGTATACATATTTGTATGTATATGTGCATGTGTATGTATATAAGGCTTGTATATTGGCAGAATTGTTAGAGCGTCAAGCAAAATGCTTTGAAGCTCTGTATTCAAATCCCTCCAAGGTCAGTTTTACTTTCAATCCAGTTGATAACATAAAGGATATTTCAAGAGCTGTGGATAATCAAAATTGATAGAGCATTGAACAAAACACTTTGTAGCATTTTCCCCCAACTATTTGCATTCTGAGTGCCCAGGTTCATGTTTGTAATAGTAATAAAAATTAAAAAGGACAGGAACAAGAAACCACCATCATATTCTTCCACAAAAATCCTATGACAAGCATTTAACTTTTGTTAAAGAAGTTAAGGAGTCATAGATGGAGTTAATAGGGTTTATGTGAGCTGCTACTCAGTTTTATATATATAAATGATGCATATAATCTTCAATATAATTTTTAAAAATACATGTTTATTATGGACATTCAGTAATACATGCACAGTGATATACAGTAACTGACCAGAAATGTTCATGCTTTTCAGAGTGTGTAAATTATGATTATTTAATATATATAAAAAAAAAAACTAACTTAGTGAGCATGCACAGATATATACGGACACACATCACAATTTTCGAAATTTCAAGTTTCATTTTGTAGATATATGTGATGATAAGTGTCAGGATGTTGGTGCTGTTGACTCATGTGTAAGTATGGCTGCAGCATACCTACACATGTGTGCCTCCCCCATTTTTTTCCCTCCTATTTTCCAGAAAATTGGATATTTTTAATGAAATTTTCTATAAATATGCTCTAGATGGTGTAGATTATTTTGGAATTTATAGTGAAAAAATATATTTCTGTAGGTGGAGAGAGGAAGTTCAAAACATTCACATGAGGCTTCTTTCTTTCCCCATAATTTTCAGAAAAACGGATATTTTCTATTCATATCTTTCAGTGTGTATAGATTACGCTTATATCAGAATTTAATAAGGAAAAAGATTGGTTGGATAGCACACATACATACTGATACATAAAACTTGAAATTTCGGAAAAATTGTGATGTGTGCCTGTATGTATGTGTGCATGCTCAATATCTTTCTTTTCACAGCAAATTACAATATAATCGTAATTTACACACTCTGAAAGTTATTTGTAGAAATTTTCATTTGAAAATATCCCATTTTTGAGAAAATTATGAAGAAACAGTACTGACTCATGTGAATTTACTGATCCCCCACCACCAAAAACATTTTTTTTTTCACAACAAATTTATATTTAAGCTGAATCTTCAACAAATTCAGATATAATCGGAAGCTACACCATCTGAAGCATATTTTTAGAAAATTTCATTTAAAAAAAACACTTTTTTCTAGAAGTTAAGAGGGGAACAAATTCATTGTTGTGTGTATGTTTACATAGTGCTTTAACATAAGTAATACAACTTTTGCATTGCTATTATATATCTACATATTGACTTGCATGACTTTACTTTTATTTTTATTAAACAATATTCCATCATATAACTGCATGTTATATATAAACAATATACTTTTTTTTTTTTGTTTTGTTTCAAAAGGGTGGTAATAATATGAATGAGATGGACTCAGTTATTCACTACACATAAACATAGGTAGGATAACAGTATTTACGATGATATTGTGTTTAGTAATGAATACTAATTGTACTAAAAATATATCAAAGTGTGCATCATCATCATCATCATCATCACCACCACCATTATCATCATTGTTTAACGTCTGTCTTCCATGCTGGAAGAGCTGGCCAGACCGAAGCCTGCACCAAGCTTCTGTGACTGTTTTGGAAGGAATTTTCACAGCTGGATGCCCTTCCTAACACCAACCACTCAGCAAAGTGGACTTAGTGCTTTTTACATGGCACAAGCACAGGCAGGGTAAGTAGTACTTTATACATGACACAAGCACAGGCAAGGTCGAATTTAGCAAGATTTTTACAGCGAGGTCAGTTTTGGCAAGGTTTTTACAGCAAGGTTTTTACAGTTGGTAAGGTTTTACAGCCTCCGAACACCAACTACTAAACAGTGTGGACACTGAAGTGGCACCTGCACTGACTGGGTCACCAAGTACTTGCAAGACATAAAAAAAATTTTCAAGTGGGGAGGAGGCACTGGAGGAGATGATGATTAGAAGGTTATAGTGAGACAGATACAGGTGTCTTCTGTAGAGGAAGTACAAGGTTACCCAGCTGGAGAGAGAAAGATCAGGAATGAAGACAAAAACAGATGTGCTACTGCAAAGACAATACACAGTTGCCCAACCTGAGGGAAGTGCAGGAAAAGGAGACAGAGTGGGAGACAGCGGGATAGAGATGGTGGCAAAATGCCAGGCATACTCAAAAGGAATGGGGATCAGAATATAAATGAGAGGGTTGAGTAAAGGAAGAGAGAGATATAGAAGGTGGAAAGTGCCAGGGCATACCCTTGAGGTTCAAATGCCATAGTATAAGTGGTAGAATATTGTGAAGGGAGTGTGATTAAAGAGTGCGAGTAAGTAGCAAAAGACCTGGGTGTATATAGAGTAGGAGGAGCTTCCTGATAGCAATGATACAGAGGAACAGGGGTGTAAGGGCAGGATTGGGGGGTGAGAGCTAGACATATGAAGGTGGAAATGTGAAAAAGAGAAGAGATATAGATTGGTTTGTTGGGGTAGGGTGAGGGAAAAGTTTTCTTGTTATGTGTAGGTGGAACACCCAGGTCAAGGGCTAGCAGATAGCAACAATAGAGTGAGGTTCTTCATGTGGGTAGAACGCACAGGTCGGGGGCAAATGAAGAGCAATGATACAGTCGCACAGGGCCAAGAGGACAGGATTGGGGAGTGGGAGGTAATCACAGTACATGAAGCAGAAATGTGAGGAAGAGATGTAGAGACATAGTTTGGTTTGTTGTGGTAGAGTTTGTGAGAAGTTTTCTTGTTAAGTGTGGGTGGGACACACAGCACTTATATATATCTATATTATAATTCTGCTTGTTCATTTGTTCACACATTAACATTAAGTTTGTTAGAGATGAGGACATGGAGTGAGAGTGAGAGAGAGAGGGGGGGACAGAGTGTGAGAGTGAGAGAAATGGAGGGGGAATGAGTGAGATGGCAGATAACCAACTGATGCATTACGAGGTCATTCACATGGTTAGTAAAAGTGAGAGGTGAAGAGAAAGAGAAAGACAGAAATGTTAATGACTTGAAGAGGGGAATTACATAGTTAAAAAGTTTATTGAAGAGGTAGAGAGAAAGAAAAAATATAAAGTGTTTTTATATATATATATACATACATACATACATATATATATATATATATATATATATATATATATATATATATATATATATATATACACAGGAGGGGTGCTGAAAAGTTCCTGGTTTTAAGGGTATTGCAAAATGCCTGATAGGAAGTTCAACCTTCTGAGTTCTTTTTACAGGACTTAGAAAAATCGAAGGACTGCTACAATAAGTGTGTGAATATGAGAGGGGAATATGTTCAATAAAATCATAATTAACTGATCCAGCCCTATTTTCTTTTACCCAGGAACTTTCCAGGCAAAAAATTAATTCAAACATCAATAATCTAGAATGGAAAAATCTAATTGAACTTCAAAAAGACAAAAAACTGACAATTAAAGAAGCAGGCAAAGGAAGTGCTGTTGCCCTGATGGACACAAAATACTACAACAATCTAGTATTATCCATGCTAGAAGCCCCTGTTCTTGCGAACCTAATAATGGGATATTCTGAATTCACCATATATGAAGTGTCACTGCAAAAATATGGATATCCATTTCACCATTATAAAAGAGAGAACTGGAAAAGATACTTGGATGACTCCTTTATCATTTGGAAGGAGTCCATTGATAAATTTTTGGAATTTAAATCAATACTAAATAATATAAACCCTAACATTCAATTTACAATGGAATATAGCAAAGAACAGCTCCCTTTCTTGGATATTATGATAAAAAAAAGGCAACAACCATATTATAACTGACATTTATCATAAGCCAACAGACTTGAAGCAATATCTCCTGTTTAGCTCATGCCACCTGAAACACATCAAAAGAAATATCCCCTTTAATTTAGGAAAATGAATTTGTACAATAGTGTCTGATAGAAATACTTGGGACCTTCATTTTCAAGGCCTCAGAACAACACTAACTGAAAGACAATATCCACCCTTGCTTATAGATGATAGAATTAAGCATGCTAAGAAATTAGACATTAAAACACTAAGGGCAACAAAACATAACACCACACCTCATCTCAAAACACTACTGTATATATCAACTCACAACCCTAGAAATAATGAGGCATACAACACTACTGTACAAAATCTATCTATGCTCACTAGGAATCCAAAAATGAACAACATTCTGAAAACACATGCATTCATCAAATACATAAAGCAACACAAATCACTGAAAAGACTTTGTGGACATAACTATATGGGACAGACAAGTATGACACTGAGATGAAGAACCACACTACATAAGGAACAGATCTGGTTCCTGCAATACAGATAGATTCATTTAGTGAATACATAGAGAGATGTGCAGGTAATATCCTACTAAACTTCACAGTTTTCCCCATCTGCAAAGAAACGATATCTGTACAAGAATGTTTAAGTAAAGAACATTTGTTCATTGAAAAATACAGAACATGTCTAAATATGAACCCATAACAAACTTTGATCTCAGTATATATTTTAATTCATGATCACATACCTGTCACTGTACATATTTCATCTCATTACTTTAGTTTTGAGTTTTTGTGTATATATATTTATTTATCCCCTGCTTGAAAGATCAGCAATTATCTCCTCTGTCCCCAATAATAATGATCACCAATTACCTCCCCTTACATTTTTCTACTTGTTGAATCATTCATTCACAAACTTCTCCACACACAATATGAACTAAAATCTTCTTAAGAAAATACGAAATTACAATAATTTCAATGTCATGATTAACGAAAGTAAAACTGATCAACAAACGCAATATAGAATGTATTAAAAAATATATTAAAACTATGTAAAATGCGTGCATTTTCCTTCTTTTATTTTATATATATATTTTGTGCATTACAACTCACCACATGGGGATAATTGAAATTTCTCCCTTTTTGTTAGTATATATGTATATATATATTTATATATATATATATATATATATATATATATATATATATATATATATATATATATATATATATATATATATATATATTTATATATATGTTTATATATATATATTTATATATATGTTTATATATATATATTTAAATGAAAAAATGTATTGTAAATAAACAATGACAGGTAAAAAACGTATACATATACTGAGTGCACAACTGAACAGGAGACAGACACAGAAGGTTCCTAATTCCTCAGCAGTTATCAACCAAGTGGTAATACTTACGACTGGTCAGCTATGCAACCAGTATGAAAAAGGGAGAGAATGAAAGTAAAGATGGCTACAGGTCATGTGTCAGCAGCAGGTAGAGGAGAAAGAGAGCAAGAGAGAGAGAGGGAAAGAACGAGAGAAAACAAGGGAAACGAAGGAGGGGGGGGGAGAAAGGCTAAAAATACAAGAGGGTGAGAGAAAAAAAAGGGGAAGTGGAAAGGCTAGAGATAGTAGTAAGAGGGTGAGAGAGAGAAAAGGAGGAAGAGTGAAGGCAAAACAGAGTCACACAGATACATAAACCTAACTGTTAATAAAAGTTGGGGTGTGTTGCATTCCATTACTTAATGAATGAAAAAAATGTATTGTAAATAAACAACAACAGGTAAAAAACTTATACATATACCAAGAGTATAACCAGATAGAAGACAGACACAGAAGGTCCCTAATTTTTCATCAGTTATCAACCAAATAGTAATATTCAGTTTTGCACCATTAATGATAAGACTGAGAACTACCCATGTTGGTGGTGACTGTGAAAGTTGTGGAGAATATAGGACCTAGAGCAAACAAAACAATACAAAGTAGACATAGAAAAGTTTAAAAAATGCAATTTCAGATGGACAAAGATAAAATAAGTAAGAAACGAGCAAAATATAGCCTCAGGGCCAAAAGGACAAGAATGGTTGGTAATACTTGAGAAGGCATCCTAAAGGATATAGAAAACAGCAAACAGCAAGATACAGATAATTTATGACCAGTCAGCTATGCAACCCGGTGTGAAAAAGGGAGAGAATCACACACACACACACACACACACATACATATATATATATGTTTATATATGTATGTATATATATATATATATATATATATATATATATATATATATATATATATATATATTGCGTGGAAAGTGTCTTCTACTATAGCCTTGGGCCAACCAAAGCCTTGTGAGTGGATTTGGTAGACAGAAACTGAAAGATGCTCATCGTATGTGTGTGTGTGTGTGTGTGCGTGTGTGTGTGTGCATGTGTGTGTGTATTTGTGTGTGTATTTGTGTGTCTGTGCTTGTCCCTTCACCGTCGCTTGACACTGATGTTGGTATGTTTACATCCTCGTAACTTAGTAGTTTGGTAAAAGAGACTGATAGAATAAGTACTAGACTTAGAAAGAATAAGTCCTAGGGTCAATTTGTTTGGCTAAAGGCAGTGCTCCAGCATGGCTGCAGTCAAATAACTGAAACAAGTAAAAGAATAAAAGAATATATATATATTTTTGTGACTGGAAGTGAAATAACTTAGCAAAATAGCCCTCAATATTTTTTTTAAAATTGCAATGGTATTGAAATTAATCATGTAAATAAAAACATTGTATATATTCTCTATATCATTTTGTGTATATTAATTGTATATAATACATATAATATAAAATATTTCATAATATGCAATTATATATTGATTTTGCAGTTTTAATAGAATTAAATACTAATGAATGTGTATTAAATATTGTATAGATTCAATACAGGCTACAATAAGATTTATATACTTTAAAAATGCAAATCATCCTTTCTTAAATAGCTCCCTTTATATTTTTCCTGCTGTGGATTTTCCACAGGTTTTGCTGGTTGAAATTTTTTGGCAGTATTTAGGCAGTAATTTTTCATTGATTTATAAATGCACATTTTTTAACATAATTATAGTTCTATTTTATGATTTCCATTATTGACGCTCGAGCTTCCATCCATGTCGTATGTCTTGCCAGCGCACTTCCTACATGCATGCCATAAGCATACTTATGCATATACACACTAAAGGAATATTTGATACAATCATATAAAAATCAATGTAAAACATGCTATCTTAAAGATAGCTCGTTTGCATGAGTATGTACATACATACATACAAACACACATACACACATGCATATAACAAAAATATGGATAGAGAAAATCACATCTCTAATTGTTGAATTTACCATACAAACCTAACAATCGTTTCTGTTGTATTAACATATTTAGATACAGAAAATACCATTCAAATTAATATATGTGACAATACATGCTAATGCAACATTTTCAAGGTGATCCAAAATTAGTTAAATTGAAAGTGAACAAAGAAATTATTTTCAGTAAGCGAACACATAGAAAAAGAACATTAAGAATAAATATAATCAAAGAAAAGCTATTTTTGTATTCAACTCTTGGTGATGTAAATGGATAACGAAAGAATAAAAAATGAACATACAAATTCTATGTTATGACAATTGGAAACATAGAGATTCTGTCATGACAATTATCTATTTATTATATATAGTAAACTTTTTTGAAAAATTATGCTTATTATATGAAAAGCTATCATAATTAATAATTTAAATATTTAAATATTCCAATGCCTTCTGAAATTTGTGACATTTCATTATAAAATTAGTATTAAAATTAATAATATTAATTTAGAAGAAATTATATAATGCATTTCTTCAAGGAAAAGATCACATTTAGAATTGGCAAATATTGCACAATGATGCATAACTTATAATGAATCACTTTAAATCAAGCTTAATGTTCCTATCTTTCAAATCCCAAATGCATTTACTAAGATTTGTAGAATTACCTTGTCTTCTATACTTAAATGAATGAAAATAATCATGAAATTTAGATTTCAATATTATGATCCCCTGTTATTACCTTACATTGATACACTATATTTTTCCTTAAACACTGATTTGCTAAAGGACAGACAATTTTGTTTTTACAATTACACAGTCATTTAGTTACTTGTATTTGAGACTCATGGTTCAAAGAATTCCTATTTGTTCTCCTCTCAGAATTAGGTGTTAAGGCAGGATTATTATTATTGTAATTAATATTAAAACTAGGTCTTAACTTAACTGTATTATCAGAGTCAAAATTACTTTTACTTAAAGAATCATAATCTAGTTCAGGAAAATTATCATTAGTGTTAATTTCACAATCCACACTATCGATTCTACTTGTTTACAGATTTTAAGATATTCCCTAATTTTCCATTTATGTACAGCTATAATCTCAGCCAAATTTCTGGTGATTGAATACAAAAATTTTATACTATGACAATTAAATAATTTCACATATTTATTTGAAGGCAGGAAATATTTATCTAGTGCAGCAAAGAATTTATGATGCTTCTAGGAAGATTAGAATTTTTATTCACATATCTTGAGCACTCGTTTGGTTTATGATTTGGTTGGTATAGTTCAGTACTTAAATCCAGAGTAACATCAAGGAAGGTAACATTAGTATAATCATTTTCTATCGAGATAGAGAGAATGAGATATTTAAAGAATTTGAAAAGATTTTTCCCAGACCTTTCCAAATTAACTTTACTAGATCTATATATAGTGAACAGAGTGTCATCTCTATATAATCAACCACCTAATTCAGGAAATTCACTATGTATACAATTAAGAATATAAATACCCACTAAATTGGTTACTTGAGCCGAATCACTGGACCTCATAGTGGTGTCGAAATTATTGGGTCTATCAGTTCTAGTCCACTACTTACCATTGAATTCAATCATGGTTTTCCTAGCCATTAGTATTATATCAACTTCATGTTTGGATAAATCTGAATTCTTCATACCAACCAATTTTCATTAACTAAGCTAAATAAAATCAAATAAGACTCCAGTCTTATTTGGTATGGTTTACACTGCTGGATGCCGTTCCTAATGCTAACCACTCTAAGAGTGTTATGGGTGCTTTTACGTGCCAGATGCATGACACCAATATCTGTCATGACTACGATTTTATTTGGCTTGATATATTACCAACTGTTGCATTCCTGTGATATAATGATAACTTTTGTATGGGAAACAAAATGAGTAAACTTTAATTTCTTATTATACTCTCCCTACTTGTTTGAAATCATTACATTGCAAGTATTGCATCACTATTTTGTACAGTTGCATCATATTTAGGAGTGAATATTGGTCAGCATAATTGTTGTTGAAGTTGAGAGAGTCTGAAACATAGTTAGGTGGCAGGTCCTCTTTTTTCAAGAAATTTTTCCTCAACTTTGACCTAATTGTAATTGAGGCTACTAATAAAATATGTGGATAATTTTTGGTGTTTAATAATCAAAATTCTTTTCTCTGTTGGATTCCAAGTCAAATTTTTTCCACACTAATGTCTAGCTTGATAATTTTCAAGTTACAAAAAAATTATGTCGAAAATGGAGTAAAATGAGTGATGTCTAATTTCAATTTCTTCTCTTTAACTGCATGGTGAGTAAATATATCATGAAGAGGACACTCCAACAGATCGTGAAGCTATAGATAATAATTTATGTTGAATTTTTTTTTTAGTCGAGTTTTGTTAATTTCATAATCATGTGCCATTTCCTTCTGATCCTCTTTCATTCGACCTCAGATGAATATTGATGTGTATGAACCTGTTATCTTGGCTTACTCATTTTGCCTCAGCCGAATTTGTCTTTTATATACCCAAAGAGAACAGCGATAATTTTCTGAAATAACGATCATGTTATGTTATAATGCTTTTAATGCATTAAGGGAAAACCATTTGCTTAGATGATATAGTTTTTGTAAGGTAGTGAACATTTGTAAAAAATATATTTCGTCTCTTAAGTCAAAAATGCAATAAAAACACCTCATTTTGCTACCCACACTCCCCCAATTAGAGAGGATCGAACTACACCAAGCCAAAGCTTGAACTATATGTAACAGCAAATTTTCTATGTTAAATTCCCGGAGAATCCGAAGTCTTTAAACAGTTAAATCCTGCAAGATAAATTCACTCTTTTCGATTCGAAATGCAGACTTTACCAAGATACGGTCCGTGAACCAGTAAGACAACGAAATTCAGTCTTGTATCGAAATTCCGCAGTCCCACTTCCAACTGGCGTCAACATACTCCGACCTACAAAGAAAAACAATGCAACCAACTACAATGCACAGAATAACCAGATTACATCGCTGCAAGTTTTCTCAGGGCCAACAATTTGAAGTGCTTCTGTAGCTGCACATACAAAGAAATAACTGCTGTCCACATAAAACTACTTAGATGAATCCATGGAAGACCACAAGTACAACATTTTTATCAGGCAATCACACAGAATGATATGGACGAAACTATGGAAGCCTGCAAGCGCAACATTTTCGACAGTCTCTCACTTTTCGCTCGCGTCGTGAAGTGAATAAAAAAACTTTCTTCGTTTTTCCACAGTTCTCACATACAATTGTGCATATTAACTTGAGAAATTAGCATACATCTACTTTTCTCTTGCATTTCAGTACCGATGTTTAGCAAAGGATATTCTTACCATCCAAATTTGCCATTCTTTTGTTTACATTTCATTTCATACAGTTATGTTTTCTGCTCTGCAAACTATTTGTTTACATTTTCAAAAACTCGCCAAACAATTTTGTTCAAAATTCCATGAAGACCAATTCTGCAAAGACTGATTCCACGAAGACTAATGCAGTGAAGGCTAATTCCAAGAAGACTAATGCCGTGAATACTCCTAATTCATGTGCATTCATATTTTTTATAATGTGCTAAGTCTTTACCCGTCGCTACGCTGCTAGTAAAAATATTTATTAATCATGCACGTAACTTCTTTTAATAGTAAACTGTTATATAGTGAAAGTCACATTAGTTACTATGATGACCACAGCTTATCTATTTCTCTTTCGCGCGCGCGCACACACACTCACACATACGCTCTCTCTCTCTCTCTCTCTCACTGTATTCCTTTCTAAACAACAACCTATTTTTTCTTGAAACAAATTTTACATCTTTTACACACATACACACACACACTCTCTCTCAGATACTGAATTTCTCTTTCAACTACAACGTGTCCTTATAATGGAAGTTTTTTTAAAAGCATGTGTTGCATTGTCTCTATGTTGAGAAACATACATAAACACGCACGCACGCACACACACACACACACACACACACACGCACACACACACACGCACACACAAAGAACAACAAAAATAACTATCCGTATTTTATGTAGTGAAAGATTTTTTTAAAGCTGTGTTGCGTTGTCTCTATAATGAAAGCCATACAGAAAAACATAGACGCCGCACACACAAACAATCAAAAAAGTAATTATCCATATTGTTATTTAATGAAAGTCTTTTTTAAAGCTGTGTTGACAGAATTGCACCGCGTTTTTAATCAAAACTTGTTAGCCACTATGGTGACAACACTGCATGTCTATCTATCTATCGCACACACCCTCTCTCTGTCGTTGACACCGTATTTCTCTTTCCAACAACTTTCTCAACCCCTTCTAAAATTACATTGATGTATATTTTGATCCCTCCCTTTCTTTCTCTCCCTCTAATAGATGTTGTGACGGACGGACAGACGGAGTTCTGCGTCTCTTTTATAATATAAGATTTTCCACGTTGGCCGCTTACTCACTTTTTCATGCACTCGTATTATTCACTGTTCTCATTGCATGTTTTTCGTTACATATTTTCTTTTAAATGTTCGCAGTTTTTCTGCACTATTTGATATTAAAAAAAAAAATTCAACGATCATACACACGTGCATGCATGCCTACACCCAGCAACACACATGCGCCGTAGTATTTTTCCATGCCTGTGCTTACTCAGTTCTTTTCTTGACTTAGTGCACGTCAGATATATTTTGGAATTCTGGAATGCTTACGTTTTCTGCGTCCTTGCTTCCAGACAGAACTTATCTCTATAAGACCACAGGATGGTCACATTATATATATATATATAAAAATTGCCTGTCTCTGAGCTCCAACATATTCTTTGCACTTTGTCTTCTTGCTTATCCACAGCCAATGTACACGACCACAATACCAAGCACATCAGGCGTCCGCACTTCTTTTAAGGCACTTACAAAGCTTGCACATATTTGTCAGAAATTTTCCTTATTATATGAATTGACAATGCACTCTCTTATCTCAGCTCCTTTCGCTCAAAGTTCACAGCTGAATGTCCCTTGCATCACATCCATCTGTGTAACTTCACACTTTGCAATCACAATTTTGAACGTTCTTCAATTTTTCGCATAGTGCACATTCCTGCCATTTCCCCAGTTATCAACAAATTATCTGAAGAGAACAACTACAAAGTGTCTAAACCATGATCCGAAACTGAATCTACATTTTGCTACAAGTCATCAACTTATTGTCTTCGCCTTTGGAACTGAGATTGATTTATGAGAATGAAGTGACTTCTTAGATCTTTCCGAGTCATTGATTGATCAGAACTGATATAGAGTATCCTTTTTTTTTTCTAGCTTGACCTACTTTAGTTACGAAGAATATAAAAATGCAACAGTATATAAGATATTTTCTTTGGCTCCTGCTTCTGATCAGAGAACACCTTTCTTTCTTCTCTCCGTCCGGTTCCGATGAGGAAGGAACACCTTTAGATGAGGGACAATACAACCCTTACTGTTTCTATCTGCCTTGAATCCCTTATCCTGTCTCTCTCTAGTAGCCGCAAACAAATGAGTTAACTATCTACAAAATGGATTCGAGAACAACAAATAACTTGTGTACTGCAACTCGAAGAAAGTTATATTTTTTATATTGTAACGACTAATATAGTAATCATATAAATAAATGGCCATCTTACTAAGCAATTGATATTGTTTTTCTTGAAGCAATTATACGATGCATCGATACACATTGATATTTACACGCGATGACCTTTCGACTCAAGAACTACATGTCTTTTCTACTAAATGCTGCTAAAATACGGTCGTTATACACACGCGTGCGAGTGTGTGTGTGTTCAAAGTATATACACCGCTTTTATCTTCATATGATACAATAAAAAAGTATGATGTGCACATCGGCTCTTAGATGAAATAGTTAGTGATTATGCGTGTCTTATAGCGATGCCAATGTGTTTATGATTTTGTACTTCGTCAATAGGAAATTAAAATCAATGTGTATATGCATGTCTAAAAATGTCGTCACTATTTCTGTCCGGGCAATAGGGAGGAGTTTAGAGTGAAAAAAAATACAGATATCGAGAAAGATAAAAAAAATGAAAGTAAAACAGTTAATGGTTAAGGAAAGAAATAGGCATAAATGGAAGATTAAAAAGTATATATATATATATATATATATATATATATATATATATATATATATATATATATATTTGTTTTGCAAGATTTTTGATGTGAAATCGTGTGTTGAAACAGATGTTGTTGTACTTGGGGATATGACCATCCCCAAGTATATATATATATATATATATATATATATATATATATATATATATATATATATATATATATATATATATATATATATATATATATATATATATATATATGAGAGAGAGAGAGAGGGGTAGGTAGATACAGAGAGGTGGAAAAGATAAAAAAACAAACAAACGAAGGGGAAATAAGCTGTAGGAAGAGAGGGAGAGAAATAGACATAATAGCGAAATAGAGATTTCTCCATAATTTCAATCTTTCTCTTTCGCTTTCCCGTCCCTTACTTCTTTTCACTACATCTTAGTAGAAGGTAGTAAGATAAAATGACCGAGATGAAAACAAGTGTGTGAAAGAAAAATAGAGAGGTAACACAAAGCAAATAGAGAGAGAAAGTTATAGTAAGAGGTACAAAGGAGAGAGAAAAAGAGGGGGATCTATTTAATTTGACGGCCAGATATTTTAATTATTTTTTTTTAACTAAACACTTTGAAACATCGGATACTGGTAGAATGTGTTACATAGAACAGGGTTTACTCTTAGCGTTTTTGACAAAATTTTGTATTTTAGAATTTATTGCGCGTTGAAGTTGTATTTGGGTAATTTTAACCAATCATTGATGTGTATTCAGCTGAAGAAAATTACTGCTGCTGTTTGCGAACAACAACTTCCGGGTCCATTACACACACACACACACATATATATATATATATCATCCAACCAATGCCAGCATAAGGCTTTATTTCCACACACGCCAGCTTAATTTAATTCGTCCTTAGTCGAAAGACGCCTTTTGTTATGTCCTGTTATTTGTATTTGTGTAACATTCTCTGTTTTTTTCGTCCTTGTTTTCGTATACATTCGCTGCTTTCTTCCAAGGAATCTAATGCTCTGAGCTAAGGCTTTCCTTGGTGCTGGTCAGATTGGAGCAATCTCGAGTATAACCAGCCGAAATTGCAAAGATAATCTGGAACTCGACTGAGGAAAGAAAATTCCGAATGACCCGTCCTTGTTTTCTTTGTATCGTCTATCTGGATGTTTTGTTGTACACACACACACACACACACACACACACACACATATATATATAATACATACAATACACACACACACATTAATAATAGGCAGAAGTTACAGAGTGACAATGACCAAATTCGTGTTTGATAAGTGCTAATGATATATATACATACATATATGTGTAAAAAGAATCTCATCACGAAATCGAACCAATGAAAAAGCCTCTACTTGGTCGCTCGACACGCTAAAAATAACAGATAAAGTATCCCCCTACCTAAATTACACGCTCATTGTACGTAATGTCCTAGGTTATCCTTAAAAAGTCGGTTTCCTGAAGGCTGGAATATCTTTGCTGATAGGTTTGCTGTACCAGGGTTGATTTGAGGCTAAATAACAACAAAATTATGGTAAATTTCTATATTAACACCAGCACGATTTTCACTAAGAAAAAAAAAAACTGGGATTTTTTGCATGGAATCAAGTACCTTGAGCTCCTAATATGCTGCAAATCCCTTAATTTTGGTTCGGAAAAAAGGTAGGAACTGCCCCTCTCCATCACAGAATCATTGGAATTTTTTTTTGTCGCTGAATGAATTCCTGTGGCCTCCTAATATGCTACAAAACTCTTTTCGAGGTCCGAAAAACGGGGTGGGGTGAGGTGGAAGCCTCGGACATTTCACCTCCCTTGATCTTTTCACTAAGGACCATAATTTTGTTGTTATTTAGCCTCAAATCAACCCTGATACAGCAAACCTATCATCAAAGACATTCCAGCTTTCAGGAAACCGTCTTTTTAGGGATAGTCTAGGACATTACGTATAATGGGCGTGTGATTTAGGTAGGGGGGGGGGGGTACTTTGGCTGGTATTTTTAGTGTGTTGAGCGACCAGGTGGAGGTTCTTTCATTGGTTCGATTGCGCGATGAGATTTTTTTTTACACATATATGTAATATGTATATATATCATCGGCATATATGTATATATATCATTGGCACTTATCAAACACGAATTTGGCCATTGTCACTCTAACTTCTGCCTATTATTAATGTGTGTTTGTGTGTGTGTGTATATATATATATATATATATATATATATATATATATATATATATATATAATGGACTCGGAAGTTGTTCGCAAACAGCAGCAGTAATTTTCAGCTGAACACGTCATTAATTGGTTAAAATTACCCAAATACGATAACTTTAACATGAAATAACTTCTAAAATACAAAATTTTATAAAAAATGTTAAGAGTTAAACCTGTTCTATGTGACACGTTCTACCAGTATCCGAAGTTTCAAAGTGTTTAGTTAAAAAAAAAAAACAATTAAAAAATCTGACCGACAAATTGAAATTGAATAGATCCAAAGAGGATCAAACCGAGGAGATATGAAGTGATAAAGAGGGTGGGGGGAAGTAAGCGAAGCAATGAGAGAGTGAGAAAAATAAAGAGCGAAATGAAAATACGAAGATATTATATTTCGGGATGGTCATTTTTTTCCCCCGAATAAACACGCGCTGTATATTAGTTCGTCACTCGTTTATTATTATTCTTATTTTAACTCTTGTCCGTTGTCTGGAAATCTTTCCTTACACATCTGTGACCTCTTCAGCGACACTTTCTGCCCTCGTGTGTGCTCCTGATCACACACGTGTGTTTATTTTGAAAAAAAAAACCCATCCCGAAATACAATATTTCAACACACGGTTTCACATCAGGAATCTTGCAACACAAATTCATAAACAAAACAAAAAGAGTGTGCTAGATAAATAGATGTAGAAAGAAAAAAAGACATAGCTTCTATAATATAAATATGACATGGGCGAACGTTGTATTCTTTCTTGTCTTGAGGTTCACAGCCAAAGGCTGTGTGGATTCGCGTGAGAAATGGCACACATGTGGAGACTGGTGCATAGATTCGAATGCAGTTTGTAGCCCCCATAGTTACCGAAAAAATCGATTAAAACAACCTGCGTGTGTGTGTGTGTGTGTGTCACTGAAGCCATTCATTCATACATACATAACCACTCTCTCTCTCTGTCAATCACTACAAAAACTGAATGGAAAAATTTCAGTTATCTCTCTCTCTCTCATATACACACACACCATCAACATTACTCTCTCTGTCTCTTCACGCACACTCACAAAAGCAATTCATATACACACCACACATTCTGTCTCGCACACCCCATCAAACACACACACACTCACGCACACCCCATCAAACACACACACACACACACACACTCACGACTTCTGCCCTTCCTCCCCCATTTTCTCCCAAATTTGTTTATTAAAAATTTTTTTTTTGCCAAAAATCCCCGTTTTCGGATACGGAAGTTCCGGAAAATTGCCAAAAATCGGCATTGTGAAATTTTCGCCCTTCCTCCCAACTTCTTCAATTTTGACTTTTTTCCCCAATACTAACCCTAACTCTAACCCTGAAACCCTAACCGTAAGTACAGAAATGTTTTGAAACTTTTGTCCGGATCATAATGTCCGTATTTTCCGCATATTTAGAAAAAAAAAAATTCTTAAAAAAAAAAATTATAAAGATTTTTGGAATTTGTTTCAGAGTCATAATCTCCGTATTTTTCTGCGTACTTTGAAAAAAAAAAAAAAAATTTGAAAAAAGTTAAAATGAAGGAAATGGGGGTGGGGGTAATTTAGAAATGTCAATTTTTGCCAATTTTTTTGGCAGATTTGTATTCCCCGTAGCCGAAAAGGGGGGGGGGGGTTCTGATGGAAAAAAAAATTAAGGGTGGTCTTGGGGTGGGGAACGGGCGAAGGTGTTTTCTGACGGCGAGGGGGGGGGGGGGAATTTTCATACAGCTGGAGGCTCCAATCTAAACAGGGGACACGAAATGATAAGGTTGAGAAACGCTGATAGAGATCATGCCTAACCGAAAACGATCACAACTACATCATCCAAACAGACCGGGTGAAACCGGGCTTAGCTGCTAGTTCATATATATTATACACACACACATACACACAAAGAAGAGAGAACAGAAAGAGAATTCACCTCAGGAGTAGCTGTCATGACAAACTGATAAAAAAAAAGAAAGATATATGACAGCCTGCATGAAACTCACGAGACGCGTCCTTGCAAACAATTTTATTCTGAAAATTCATGATTTTCTTGCCTTGATGCAGTCGTTGTTTCTCTACTCCATGCTGATATATATATATATATATATATATATATATATATATATATATCAATAAAAAGGTAAACGTATTCACAAACTAGGTCATTTGAATAATCTATCCAAAGGAAAATTGTTGTTTACTGTTCCTTTGGCCCAAATCACCCCAATCGAGCTGCCTTATGATTAAAGATTTTCCATTCTTGACCACCTCGTTTTTTTTTTTTTTGCATATCCAGAACAATATCCATTTTGAAGACTAGAATCTGATTTAAAGGGGTTTTGACTGGTATTTCTAGCGGATGGAACAACCATGTTGAGAAGAGGCTGTCATGGCTCGGATCAAAACAAAATACGAGCTGCTGTTATTTAGCCCCGAGTCGGTCTCAATTGAGCAAACGTGATCAAAGACGTTTCAGCCTTATCCATGTTTTTATTCAGGCATAATCTATCTAAGACTACATTATCTGTCTTACCTTATGTAAGACTATAGTGCGATTTGAGAGACATTTGGCTGCTATCTCTACCTAGCAAGTCAAGTAACCCTATAGAGGTCGTAAATACTGAAAATACAATTTTTGGTCAATGTTGATATTATTACCCGGAAACGAAATCGAAAAAAAAAAGAAAAGAAAAAATAGTGCAACGGGCGTAACAAAAAGTGTAGGAAAGGGATATGAAAACAAAAATGTCCGGAAAGCAACCACTACAGAAAATTCAGAACATCCGATGTTTTTCTCTCATAACTTGAAAATGTTTTTCTTTTTAATGAAATTTTATATAAATACCTTTCAAATGATATATTGGGTTGTCCGGAAAGTTCGTGCCGATTTATAGTAGCTTACCTTTCGACTTATTTGCCATGAAACCACCTCAATTCTGGGAAGAGGATATTTTCAGGGAAAGATGGAGACGCATTGTGCATATTTGGTTGATTAAAAATGTAATGGCAAATATTTATTGACCTTTTTCTTTCCTTTAAAAATCGGCACGAACTTTCCGGACAACCCAATAGATTACGATTATAAAGAAATTTGTGGGGAAAATCTTTTCTGAGGGGGTGGGAAGAGGACTTCGAAAAATTCACACACCCACGAAGGAATCGAATCTGGAAACAAAAATGTGCGGAAAGCAACAGGGAAGGGGAGGAGAGGACTTCGGAAAATTCACGAGATTCGAGTTTTTCCCTCGTAGCTTTGAGGAAAATATAACCCTTCTGAAATCACAAATTAGGCTTTTACTCAGGAACTTAGATGCTAAACATCCCTTTGAAGGGTTCGGGTCCTTACTTCTACTATATGTATTTATAAATATATATGTATAAATAAATATATACTTTATTTAAAAGCAGCAGAAATATAACAAAAAACTGTTACTCGGAGTTTCACGTTCCCGTTCATCGGACAGTTTACTCTACCTCTGGTATTTGAGTACTCTTTTTTCCACCTTGTTGCACATTTATGTGCTTACTCCGGTATATATATATATATATATATATATATATAGTAGAAGTAAGGACCCGAACCCTTCAAAGGGATGTTTAGCATCCAAGTTCCTGAAGAAAAGCCTAATTTGTAATTTCAAAAGGATTATATTTTCCTCAAAGTAACGAGAGAAAAACTCGGATCTTCTGAATCTTCCGAAGTCTTCACCCCACCTCCTCAGAAAAGATTTTCCCCACAAATTTCTTTACAATTTATATCGTTTGAGAGGTATTTATATAAAATTTCATTAAAAAACTCCCATTTTCCGAAAAGTTATGAGGGAAAAACATTAGATGTTGTGAATTTTCCGAAGGCCTCCCCCACCCTGTTGCTTTCCGGGCATTTTTGTTTTCATATTCGTTTCATACACCTTTTTTTTTAATACTCGTTGCACTATTTTTTTTCTTTCGATTTTGTTTCCGGGTAATAATGTCAACATTAACGCAATTTTTTTTCCAATTATTATAAAACAAAATTCAAACAGGTTTTAATAATTGAAAGAAATATAAATTTTAGAAATTACTTTAGTATTTAAATAATTAAGCCATATTTAAAAATAACTGATATGTTTTTAAATTATATTCATATTTATATTTCTACCCTCACTAAAAAAATCAAAATTGACAAACATAAAACGTAATAAATATCAATCAGCAATCTATAACCGTGATTATCCCATCTATTTTTATTCAGATATAGTGTATCTAGACTACTATCTAATGTCTTTTTTCAAAGATGATTGGTGGGGTATTTGACAGCTATTTCTAGCGACCACTTAGGGGCACAATCAGACAAAATTAGCCTTGATTCAGCAGAAATGTGGTTAAAAGTAATCCAGCCATGAGAATCTTATCATTTCACACCCAGACATAATGTATATAGGACATTATTAGCATTAAAAAAAAATCGTAGTGTGTGAGTCGAGGGAAATTGTAGCTATTTCTTCGACGTCAAACGACCTCAGAAAGGCTCCTGCGTTGGCACGTAAAATCATTTATATGAAAGAAACAACTGACTCAAAATCATTTTAAAAAATTGATTGTATTTGCCAGAAATATTTTAAAATTGCTTTTTAAAAAACCTTTTATTTCGATAATTCTCAATAGTTGTTACTAAATATTTTTCTCAAGACGCACATATATATCTATACACACATATATGGAAGACACTTTTGTGATCTCTTTGAAAATAAGCCTTTTCTATCGCAATAAGCAACTGATAACATAAAGCAAATAAAAGAGTTTCGTAGCCACTAGTATTATCTGTGATTTTAAGTGGCTTCCAATAAATATAAAGATTACATTTATTGCTGGACGACCATGTTCTATGTGCAGCTTGTACGAATAACACCTAATATAAATAACACACAAAAACAAACACATAAACATGGTGTTTAGAGCTCGCTGTAGATTATAGTGCAAAAATCTTCAAAAGAAATCTTTATTATCTATAACTTAAATGAAAAGTCGAGCTGCTGTTTTGTAAAACGAGTGAATAGAAATGACAAGATGGCGGTAGAAAGAAAAAAGAAATAAACATGGAGGAAGATTCAAGAATTAAGCCACAGCAAACATCGAAAATAAAGTTGCACAGGTTAAATGGAACAGAAGGCCTCGCTTGTTCGATATCACTAAAAGAAATTATGTAGGCTCATGCCAATTATATTATTAGATGATGTAGAAAAAAAGTTCTTCGAATCACAATTTTTCATTTTACAGTTATTACAGCTTACTTTATTACACAAATATTCCACATTAAAATACAAATCCAAAACCGAAGAAAACACAATCATGAGCCCCAAAAAAAAAGATATTCAACACTAATCGGTCACACCTCACAAGGTGCAACGGGAACCTACTGAATCAGACCAACACACTCCTGGAATTACCACGGCCGATGGCGAGTGACGGGCATCACAGCAGTACGGTATAATGCAAGCTGCTAACAAAAAGAACTTCATTGTCAGCAACCCAAATTTATTTATAGCTACGATTTCTCGTTTTTCAAGTTTGAGCGAATGACAAATTAATTTCATAAATTTCTTTCCCGATGAATCCGTTTGAGATCACGTCTTTTCTACGATAGAAAACAGTCAATTCAAAGACGTTGATATTTAAATTAAATGCATCATAATTTAAAGAGAAAAAATGAGTTATGTCCCAGATTCTTAATAATGGAAAATACTTTATTTTTTAAAATTCATTATACCGTAGGGATTAGAAATATGGTCTCATATCTGTGACAAGTTTTTTTACTCGTAAAATTTGCTCAATTCTCAAATATAAGAAAAAAAGAAAAAGTATTACCCACAAATTTAATGTTTATGTAAAATGTGTCACATCGAAGTTTTAGTCACAAATGGATTTCAGCCGAATCGAATTTATACAGAAGCAATCACTTCCAAGTCAAATGGCAAAGTCTACAGTTTTTGACGAGGGAAAATGTCACATTTCATTTAAATACCATAAATATTATTTACAGCATTTAAATGAAATGTAATTAAAGTAATTAAAAAAATTATGTAGCTAATCAACTGACAATACATGTACATGGCAACACAATTTACATAATGGTATTTACATTTTTGTGGAAAAAAACCCCCCCGTATTTAATTAATGCCTTGAAAGCAAACCATTCTACTAAACGAGTCATTTATTGAATAAATGGTACACGTTGAAAAGAACTTGGTGGACATTGGAATTAGACACTGTGGGAAAATGGCTGTAACTTTTTTATTTTTTAATTTTGGCGATTTTCGTTTTCGATAATGTATTCTATATGTCACGGTCATGCGATTCCCCCTAAAAAAAATTTTGAACCCCCCCACTTCCCTACACCCCCACCCCACACTTGATATGCTAGAAATATCAGCTAAACGCGGACAATCCAAATCTTGCATTGGTCCATATCGACTATATGTAATCTGAACCTTCCCCCCCCTTATTTATTTATTTTTTTTACGGAATCCCACGTTTTAGGCTATGGAGATTCTGATTCTGAAAAAAAATTGTTTGAAAAATTTCAATTCCCTCCCCTCACCAAGCAGGCTATTTACAAGCTAGAAATAACAGCCAAATCTGGTTAGGGTTTGGGTCAGGGTTAGGGTTAGGGTTAGGTTTACCCGAACCCTAACTCAAAACCTAACCCTAACCCCGTTTGCCAAAGCGCATTTTTTCCTTCATATTTATTTACATATAGTCCATCTGGACCAATGCAAGATTTGGATTGTCCGCGTTTAGCTGTTATTTCTAGCATATCAAGTTTCGTGGTGGGGACTCCACATATGATCCTTTTTCTGTTTCAATATAAATGTAAGGCGTTCATTTTCACATCTAAGTTGCGAGAAGGCTATTCGTACGACCTGAACATGTAGAACACAATGTCAAAAATGAACCCCCCTCCCCGTGTGTGGGGGAGTGGAGGGGTGGTCCAAAATTTTTTTAAGGGGGAATCGCATGACCGTGACATATAGAACACATTATCGAAAACGAAAATCGTCAAAATAAAAAAATAAAAAAGTTACAGCCATTTTCCCTCAGTGTCTAATTTCAATGTCCACCAAGAACTTACATGATATTATCATGGCATTAAATATATATCTAGTGACTTTAGAGTGGATGATGATCGCGTCAAACTCCAGGAAGTCTGTGACAGACTTGTGATCTTCCTCCAAACAAATAGAAAGCGAAAGCAGCATACAGCATACTCCTGGTGACACGGGATTTGTTTGGAAGAAGAGCGTAAACATTGTTAGTTGTAACACCATCACAACAACCATAAAACACAAGAACGATAAAGTTGTTTATATATATTTGGGGTTGTGGCGAAATTCCCGTCCATATACAAAGTATGAGCACCAACAGGGCGCTTGAGGTCATTACCAGTACCAAACATTAAAATGCGGAGTGAATCCGTGTGCGTGCATCATCATCACACTGGCTCACTCCACACCATGGTTATAAATATGTGAGCAGGTTTGTCTTAGGTGTTGGCAGCTTGCTCTTTCATCTAGTTGCGAATTTTAGCATTTTATTGAATATACTGAGTAAAACCTGAAAATTTTGTTTACCACATACATATGCTATAATTGTGTACAAGCCATGTATTAATGACTTGAGCTATTAATTTCTTCAACTATTATAATATGATATTTAATTGAAATGGGACATTTTTCCCCCCCGTGATCTTTATTTCCTACTCAATAATTGTAACTTTGTTTTTCTGTGATATTTTCTGTTCACGAATCACATACATACACATAGGTTAGCCAGTAAACAAAATAAATATAAGCTGAAGGAAAGAGGGCACCAGTTTTTTTTTCCATGTCATTTTTACCATAGTGCAAATGGAGCAGCTAAACCAGGACCCATCAAAAAATAGAAAATTTGCATTTTGTCCTGCTGCCCTTCTGAGTAAATAGTTTGTGCATTCTTTTGGTTTAAGATAAAATGAAAGTTGAAATATTGAAACTATTCGGCAATGTCCAAACGATGTATAGAATAGCCCCCACCTTTTTTTTTTTTTAAATATTTCCTTTGGATTCGTCTATTTTCTACAACAAAAATTAAACGATTTCGTCAAAATAAACAGATTAAAAAATATTTTTTTTTATATTTCCTCACTTAAATTTTTTGTTTTAAGCGTTTTTTTCTTCCTAAAAATTTGCTTTTGGGATTCCACGTTTAAAAATGATTCTGAAAAAACTTTTTCCCCACCAAATTTCAATATTTTTTTCACCAAACATCAAGATGATTGCTTACAATTTTCGATTTTCAATTTTCATAAATAGTAAGTATGCCATAAATTGCTTAATTTTATTTATTCAACACAAAAATAACACCAACCACTTCACAGAGTGTATTAGTGGCACCAGCACTAACAAGCTTGTAAGTATCTCTGTTCAAGGTAACATGATGATGGGGTGAATCTGAGTGATGGTACAGTAAATGGATATGAGAGAGAGAGAGTGTGAGTGAAAAGATGGGTGACTGAGGGATGAGTGACAGAAGTGAACATGATAGAAGAAACAAAATGACAACAGAGATGAGAGGATATCAGAAAGCAAGATGGGAAGAGTTAAGTGATGATACAGTAGATAGGAGAGAGTGTCAGAAACATGAGAGGGTATCAAAGAACAAATGAAAGTTTAACAAGAGTATCCTGAATAACAGGCTAAAATATAGGCGGGGAGGGACAGCAAATGGAAAGTTAACTTCTGGGCAATAACTACATTACCTCCCAGCTTTCACCACTATCATTTTAACATTTTGATATACGTCATGCTTGCATGGGAGAAAAGGTCTTTCCATGTGCTGTATTGCCAATTGTTGCAACCCTTTTTTGAGGTTCAGCATCCCGAGATCAATCTTTGTTTGTCCCAGGTTTTCTAAAATCTTCCTTTTGCAGAGTTTCTATCCACTGTGAATGTCCTGTATTTCTCATACAGGTGTCATCTTCTGTATATATGCAGACTTCTTTCTTGCACACTACATCCAAGTCCTCTTATATCCAGCTTTTCCTCAGTTCGTTTTTGCTACACTGTTCATACTCACTAATGTCACATATCCAACAGACCATACTTGCTTCACACATAAATACACATGCATGTACACACATACAAACATGTTATGGGCTCCTGTACAATTTCTGTTCAATCAAAATTGAACAGAAGGCAATGGTCTAGCCGAGGTTGAAGACACTTGTCCAAGTTTCTATGCAATAGGACTCAACCCAAAACAAATTGTGAAGCAAACTTTTTAACAACACAGCCATGTCTGCACCTACAACCAAATATTAAAAACGTTTCCCCTCTCTAAAGAAAAGGTTAAGACTATGAATAATTATAATTTTATTAATAACTCATCTCAGTTATTTAGACAATAAAGTTTAAATTCTGATTATTAACAGATATGTATGAGTGTTTATGCAGGAACTGAACTTACAAAAGTATTATTTCATGCAGAGATTCTATTGAAGTGTGACCTATCAGTATATGTTATTTCAAACACATCTAGAAACTTAATATTCCTTCCACCCTACAAAGCTTCTTGAATAATTAATGAACTTGTATAAATTAGTGGTTCGTTAAAAGAGACTGATAGAATAAGTAAGCTTACAAAGAATAAGTCCTGGGGTCAATTTGTTTGACTAAAGGCGATGCTCCAGCATGGCCACAGTTAAATGACTGAAACAAGGAAAGGAATAAAGTATGAAATTGTTGATTTTGATTTCAAAGTGAGATGCTGTGTTCAATGAGTTCCAACTTATTGAACAATTGATTGTCCTTATTAAGGACAGTCAATGTTAAATGGATTGCTTCGTACAAGTTGACAATGCAAAATCTGACTCTTCTGTCTACAAAGACATATCTGTATGTTTCAGTCTCAGTGAAATTTAATTAAAGCTAATAATCTTCCCCCATTCTTTCATATAATACCTAATTTTCTACAAGAGCATAAACTGGAAGGCCAAATGACCTTGCTATCAGCAACCCTAACCAGTTTTTTAAGCTAAGAAATTTTTTTATTGCACCAGTCTTTGAAAGTGTAAAGTAACCAGTTGTAATGTTGGCAAGGAATATAAACATTTGCATATATGAGCATGCACCCCACCCCACAGAACAGACTTTCAAATAATTTGTCAACAAATTACATTCAAAAGGTATTGGTCAGTCCAGATGTATAGTAGAAAACACTTGCCCAGTGTGCTAAGCAGTGAGACTGAACTTGAAACCACAACATTATGAAGCCAACTTCTTAACCACATATAGCCTGCCATTGCCTATACACGTACATGTCTTAAATGGATATCAATGACTATCAAGAAGTAATTATTTCAGATTCTACACACAGTCCCAGAACAAATTATTTGCCAAACAAGTAAAACCCCCAAATTTATGCATTTATTTCTTGGTTTACTAACATTCCAGAAAATGTACGCTGTTAAATTTCACATCACCAATCAGAGAGAAAAAAATTCCTTTCTTGATTATAGAATAAATTATATATAGATTTGATATTTTAAGAAATAATTTTTATTTAATTGCTGATGTTATTTTCTTTTTGCCTTTAGATACCATTAATTTACTAGATAGCTTTATGTGATAAAATGTACTTAAGCAGTCTGATGTTAAAACAAGGAAGTAGAGTAAAGCTTTGTAAGACAGTCACTGATAAAATGAAATAATCTGTTTTACATGACTTTCAACCTTTCCAGCAAATATTTAGCACAACTGCTGACTTTTTCAACATTCATTTTAGTATCCAGCAATGGCTGAATGTGTTTCTCAAATCCTAAAGATGCTGCAATACCAAGTGCTATTTCATCATTATGTAATAGGTTTCCGAGCATTACTAAAAGACGGAATATAGCTTCTTGGTCTAGCTTTTCTTCTTCAAAGAGCTTTTTAGTGATTGTCAGGCATTGGGATTTACCATCATGGTCATTTTTACTGAGGTAGATGATTGAGTAATTCAAAAGCACTGTTGTCAAAGCAATCTGGATACCTTTAGTTGCACCAGGTATGCAATTGTTAAGTAATACCCAAATTGAATCCCTTTCACTGAGACAAGCTGTTTCTCCTGGTTTTTGTACAAAGACGTTAGCCAATATTCGTAAAGCTACAGTTTTGTTGGCATTTGATTGCTCAGAGTCACTCATATTTTTCAGAAACTCAACAATCTCCTTGCCATTTCCTGGAGTGCAAAAATATTGATTCACTGCTTCTGATTTAATTGCAATTCGTAGAACATCCAGTGCTGGGAAAATATAATCTGAAAAAAGGAAAATAATTACATTTAATTAATGCCATTACTTCTAATGATCACTAATCACTATATTATATCATTTAATGACTGTTTAACACAGCTACATTCAATCAGACCTGAGCAGAATTATTTGACAATAAGAAACCATATCAATAATTATCTGCCTAAAGTAATTCTTTTAGTCACCTCTCCAAGTAAATTTTTGCTTAGATTTTTTACAAATACTTGAAGTAATGTTCCTGACTACTAATTCAATTGATCATTAGTTCAAACTTTAATATTTGCCACTGCGTTTAATATCCTTTGGTTTGCTTGGCCTGACTGCTTCAAGGTTGGAAGTAAGAAGGGTACCCGCTTGTAAAAACAAAGGACAAAACTTGCTCACAGAACCATCATAAACAACAAATTGAAAATAGTTACCAAACTGTGGTCATGCTAGAGCATCATGCTCAATAAATTTTAGTTGTTTTTATCACTAACAGTATTTAGTCTGGTACTTATTTTATTGACTTTGGAAGGACAAAAGGACAAGTCAACTTGTTTCAGAAGACATTAGTTGCCAAAAGCTATAATGGAAGTCAATAAATACAAGTTTGTTCTTTATTTCTTTCAATATTTTTTAAAGAATTGTTCTCTTCTTAAAGGGTTTACATTTCCATGAGGTACATGGTAGACATATAAAAATCATACATTATTTACATTCAACGGATATTTGTCCTCATCTTTGTTGTTAACACGTTTCAGCTGATATACCCTCCAGCCTTCTTAACCACTACGCTATATGGCATAGTGGTTAAGAGTGTGGGCTACTAATCCCAAGATTCCAAGTTCAATTCCAAGCAGTGACCTGAACAACAACAATAATAATAACAACATCGAAAAATACCATTGGAATGAGAACCCAGGTTTGAAATTTTCCCAAGACACCTGAAGAAGGCTGGAGGGTATATCAACCAAAACGTGTTAACAACAAACAAGATGAGGACAAATATCCGTCAAATGTAAATAATGTACATAATTTCTCATCTCTTAAATATAGAACTATATAAAAATCATATTTTAGGTGAAAATTATGAAGTAAAAGTTGAATGAACCAGAAAATTTGAAAATCTGGAATCCAAATCAATTGAAGTCCCAAGCTTGGTACAACAAATAATCCAGTATGCATGGCACTTACTAAATGTTTTCATACTACATTGTTTATTGCCAGACATTTTATATAGTAACTGTGCACTTTACAGATGTCACATTAACATTATAATGAAATGATAGGATGCTTGCGTTTGTATGCATATGTTTCTATAATGAGGTAACAATTAGAAACTGTTCCTATTCTTTTTATCATATCTAAGCTTCTCAGAGCCTAGCATAAAGCTTCCCTTCAACTACACTCTCTTTCAGTCAAGGGGGCTTTTTACTTGGTAACCGCAATAATGCTAGTGCCACCAAAAAGGCACCCAGTACACTCTGTAAAATGGTTGACATTAAGAAGAGCATCAAGCTATAGAAACCATGCCAAAGTAGACACTGGAGCATGACATATACCTCTGACTTATCTGGTTCTGTTGAACTGTCTAATCTATGGAAGGTAGATGTTAAATGACTGATGTGTGTGTGTGTGTGTGTGTGTGTGTGTGTATATATATATATATATATATATATAGAGAGAGAGAGAGAGAGAGAGAGAGAGAGGTGGGCACTGTTAATCAAAAAGTTAACTTTGTTAATCATTAATCTGTTAATGTTAACTTTTATTGAAAAAAGGCATAACTACAGTTTAATACCCCACCGAATTTGTTACTTCATGACATCCAGGAAAATGGATACTTTTTGATGAAATTTTCACCAAATAATTGCTTATATCCTGTAGATCGAGTGTATGTAAAGATTTGTTGGAAAATAATTTTCCAAAGGGAAGAGGAGTTTCAGAAAATTCACAGGACCCAACACTTTCCCCCTCATAACTTTCTGGAAAATAGGTATTTTTTCATGAAATTTTATACAAATACCATTCAAGTGGTGTAGATTATGATTACAAAGAAATTTGTAGGTAAAATTTTTGGAAGGGGCAGGAGGAGGAGGAGGAGAAGTTTCTGGAAAATGGAGTTTTGGATCAGACAGCCACACAAGTTGGAATTTGTCTGTTTTGATGTGGATTATTTCCAATGTTTTCATCAAAGTCTTCACAATGATAGGAGGCATCTTTTCATGAAAGAAAAAAAATGCTCTCAGTCCTCAAAATTACCATCTCGCTCTCCCTCAGACACCATGTCTCACTCCCATACAGCATCGCAGCTCTAACACAACTCTTACAGACCCTTCCATTCATCTTTAATGAGAACCTTTTCCCATATAACAATGCTCCACATTCCCTGAACTTCACCCAGCCAAGTCTCTCTCTTGCTGTCAGCTGCTTCACACCCACCTTATCTCCCAAATAACAAAACCCTTCCACCGTTTCCACCTTGTCACATACATAGCATTTCCACTGGTTCCGTCAGCCCCTCCAGCTCCTTTTTCACATCTTCCACAAACAAACTCTCTCGCCAGTCTTAGGGTCACCTTCTTCATTTTCGTACATCTACCATGAATCTATTTCTCACATCTCGTACACAACACCGCATTTGCCATTACTCTCCTCCCACATACACCACATGGATCCACCTTACTCACTAACATTTCTCCTTCCACCCTGCTCACCATCACCTTTGTCTTCCTGAGGTTTACCTTCAAACACCTTTCATTTCCAAAACTTCTCCCTCAATCCCTCCATCGTCTCAACTCATCAGAACAAGGTCATCTGCATACAGTATCTCCATTATCAATCCCTCTCTTGCACTTTGTTACCACATCAACCACAATTGCAAACAACAACGGTGACAACACAGATCCCTGATGCACACCAACTTTCACTGCAAACTCCTCTGACAGCTCTGATCCAATTCTAACTCGTCTTTACCTCCTCATACAAACTCATCACTGCCCTCACTATTACCTCTAGTACACCTCTCTTCCTCAATGCCTACTCAATCACCTTCCTTGGAACCCTATCAAATGCTTTCTTCTAGCTTGCTCCCTTTCTTCCTGTAACATCTCCCACCGCCACCAGATCAACCAAACAGCTTGTGTGTGTAGCTGTTTGCCACAAGGTTTTCTCCTTAGGCAACAGCCCAAAATAAAAATAGAGTCACAACTTTAGTAATAAGCAGTAGTAACTCCTACACTGTCCTTTGATATATTTAAGCCTCTCATCTTTTACAACTTAACTACTGTTAAAGTCTGCTGTGTTCCTTCTCTGGGTGGTGTCTCATGGACACCATCCTTTCCTCTCTTTCGTTCTCTCCATTTTTTTACTTATTTTTTGCTAACTACAGAAATAAAAGTGCCAGGTGTTGGGCTGTCGGTGACTAAACTGGCAACCCTTCAGAGCTCGCTTTGTGAGGAGGGTGCTTTTCTTGCTATTTGACTGCCATGCAGGATTAAATACAAGACCTGTCAAAGGGTGGATGAACTCTGAAGAGTCAACGGTCATCCAAATAAGCAACTCTCATTATTAGCTGTGCTGCCTATTAAGCCCTTACCTGCTTAAGACAGCAGCAATAACAACTCCACTGCCTTGTGACAATACCCACTTAAGGGAAAGGCTTCAGAGTAAGCCCCAAGGATAAATCCAGAGCTGGAGTCCCTAAGACAGTTTGATGCTGTAAACAACCTTGTTCTAGCAAACCCTGCAGCCCCACTGGTGTCAAGTTGTATTGACCGTTGCCCTTCCCTTGGATAACACTGGTGGCAGTGGAGAAGGGAGACATGCTGGAGGGAGAGGCCATTGGACAGCTACCACCCACCTCAAGCTGGGCAGCCCCCAGCCAGTAGTCCTGTCACAGTCCACCTGCTCCACTGAGTGTGTGGGGCTTAGGGAAACTAATATCCTGAATCGTGGGCTGTAAACATTGCACCAAGAAAAACGAACAAACAAGCAAGCAAGCGATGCAAAAAACCAGCATTCAGACTTGGATGTTGGAACATAAGGACCATGACAACTGGTTTGTCAGTGGACCTTCAACAAAATCAATGACACATGTAAGACAGCAGTGATCAACAATGAACTGCCACAACTCCGAGTGGATATTGCAGCACTCCAGGAAATGAGGCTCCCAGATTCAGGGACCTTTTGTGAAAGAGAGTATACCTTTTCTGGCAAGGGAAAGGCATAGATGAAACTTTGAGCATGGTATCGGCTTTGCCATGAGGAACTAACTGTTGAAGTTGGTAGAACTCTGCAGCAATGGTTTGGAGTGGATACTCTCACTTCGACAGTGTGCAAATGACTACTGGTTACAACTATGTGTAAATATCCAACTGCTGTTTGACATGGACAACACTTGCAGAATGTATGAGGATATCAAGAAAGCCATCAGCCCAACCCAGAGCAAGATAGCCCCACTCAAATCCAGAACAGGGGAAATCATCAAAGGCAAAAGAGAGCAGCTGGAGAGATGAGTGGAACATTATTCTGAATTCTATGCCAAGGTAAACACCTTGGACAGTATGCGAGACACTGTAGAACACCTACCCAGCATGGAGGAACTGGATACACTACCAACTGCTGAAGAACTGAGCAGAGCTATTGATGGCTTGCTCACTGGAAAAGCACCGGGTTTGGACAGCATCCCACCAGAGATCATCAGATGTGCAAGGAGAGTTCTACTCAGTCACTTGCTGAAGCTACTGTGTCAGTGATGGAGGAGGGAGCAAGACATGAGAAACTGCAACATTGTCACCCTATATAAGAACAAAGGGGACAAAAGTGACTGCAATAATTACCGAGGTATCTTGCTGTTAAGCATTATCGGGAAGGTCTTTGCCCACATGGTCCTAAGCAGACTACAGAAAATCACTGAGAGAGTATACTCCAAATCTCAGTGCAGTTTCAGATCAGAAAACTCCACCATCAACATGATCTCTCTTTGACAGTAATAGGAAAAGTGCTGAGAGCAAAGGCAACCACTCTTTATCACCTTCAGTGACCTCACTAAGGCTTTTGATCAAGTGAGTAGAGACAGCCTGTTCAAAATCCTTGCCAAGATTGGCTGTCCTCCAAGAATCCTCGGGATAGTCCAATCATTTCACAAAGATATGAAAGGCGTCATTCAATTTAAGGGCTCTTCTTTAGAGGCATTCAACATATGTAGTGGAATGAAGCAGGGCTGTGTGCTTGCTCCCCACCTTGTTCAGCATCTTCTTGTAAAGTGTTACATATCTACCAATGAGTCAAAATTACTTCATAAAGTTTTCAAAAGTAGGAAGGGATCATCCATGGATGCATGTTTAGGTGTTAAAAATCTATCCTTTATTTTATTGTTACACCCTGAGATCAAAGATAAATTTCAGCTCTGTGGGATCTGAATTCAGAATGTGGTTTTAGAGAATTTGGATGTGAAATGATTTTGAAATTTTAAACTTAGGTGAAAATTTTCAAATTTAGTATATCAATGTACTTGTTGAATCCAATTTTGTGATTCATTTATTCCAGAAAAATTTTACAGAGGTTTAAAGTTCATAATTTTTACCTAATCAGAAAACAGGGTTTGGAAGCTAGCATTTTGTGCAAAATAGCTGTGTATCATAAAATGAAAGTAATTGCATCTCATATGAAGGAAGAGAGAGAGAGAGGGAGCAGCATGTGTGAGAGATAATACATATAGAAAGGAAAGTGTAAAGGAGAGAGCCTAATGGTGACAAATAGAGAATAGGGGATTTGTCGATCAAAAAGTTGAGTTATTTCTTGTAGCAAATTATATTTTTTTAACATTATTTACAGACAACCTTCTCTTTGGGATGCAGATTTCAAAAATCAAATTTTAATTTTCTCAAGGACACACTGTTTCGGAGCCTTTTGGGGTTAAACACACATACACTCTGATTTATATAGTATGTTTATACACATACACAGCAGGTTTCTTTTAGTTTGTTTACCAAATCCTCTTCTACTATAGCCCTAGGCTTTGCTCAACCTAGGACTATAGAAGATATTGTGGGACTGAATCTGAAATCATGTGATTGGAAAACAAACTTCTTAACCACATTACCATGCCTATACTTATTGAATATTAAAAAAAAAAAGTTAATGTACCTTTAGGCCATTTCAAGAGTGAATTTAAAGTTGTCAATAGTTCTGGTGTTGAAGATGTTCCTAAGATCAGAGGTGAAAGTTCATTGATAGAAGATTCTGGAATTTGAAGATGCCCAGTTTTCTTGTTGAACTCATGCAGCTTATCTAAAAAGGTAAAAAGTAAATTACAATAAAATGAGAATTTTTTAAATACAGAGATAGATATAAGTTTCTATGGAAGCTATTATAGCTGCTATTTCAAGTAGATGCATCATTTTCAGTTGTCAAATCAGAGGCCAATGTTGTGGTTTCAATCTAACCTTTTAACCCCTGAGCATGAAACAGAATTTAGCTCCTATAATATCTATCTAATTTCTACACTCCTTGGAGTAAGAATTAGTCTGCTACTTCTTCATCCCCTTGAGTGGAGCATAAGGCAGCTACTATGGTATCTGCCTATCTTCTAAAAGTGGTGCATAATACAGCTGCTATATGTCTACCTAATCTCTTTATCTCTTTGAGTGAGGTTTTATGCAGTTACTACTAAAAAACTTTCAAATGCAGCAATGTACCTGGCAAAATTTAGAAAAATTCGAGCTGAAAAGACATTCGAGCGAGTTCGTTGCTAGTACCGCCGGACTGGCTCCTGTGCAGGTGGCACATAAAATACACCATTTCGAGCATGGCTGTTGCCAGTATCTCCTGACTGGCCTTCGAGCCGGTGGCACGTAAAAGCACCCACTACACTCTCTGAGTGGTTGGCGTTAGGAAGGGCATCCAGCTGTAGAAATTCTGCCAAATCAGATTGGAGCCTGGTGTAGCCATCTGGTTCACCAGTCCTCAGTCAAATCGTCCAACCCATGCTAGCATGGAAAGCGGACGTTAAACGATGATGATGACTTAATGACAAATCAGTCATCTTGAAAAATAAAAGTGTTCTTAATTTTAAAAGGCTATTGAAAACTCACAGTGAACAGAGTACAGCATTTTTTAAAGTAAAATCAGCATCAGTAAAAAGCTAATTTGCTTGCAGAAATGATTTCACAGAAAAGGCAAAATCTCACACTTGGTGAAATACCAGCATGTAAAAATTTTAGCAGGTGAGATGCTGGGACAAGATCATTATAAGAAATTGAAAATGTTCCACTTGAAGCAAAACAATAAGTTAATGTATTGATGACATCTCATATGATGCCGAAAATATTTTGTGTGATAAATTGAAAAACAGAAGTTTTTCCTATCCAGGTTGATGAGTTGACAGATCTTATCAATAAATGCCACCAAAGCTTTTATAAAACTTGTTAATGAGCACCAAGTTCTGAAAGACTTTTCCTGTTGCAATGGATTTCTTTAGACAAACAAAGAAATAGATATAAGGTTTAATATTTATCCTTCAGTGTAAAAACAAGAGGTTTCTCTTGGAAGAATTGTACTGTACTGATATCCATACTGATGGTGCCCTTCAATGATTTAGCTCTCTAAGAGGTTTTGTTTCTCTTGTAAAACAAGAAAATGCAAGCATTGTCACAACACATTGATTTCTTCACAGAGAGGTGCTAATTTCAGAATCTCTGAGAAATGTTTTTGATGCTGCTACAAAAATGGTTGACTTTATTAAACTAAGATTAGTTCACTCCAAAATGTTTTAAAATGTGTAAAAACCTGGAAAAAGAGCACATAAATTTCTTCTTAAATACAGAAATCTGGTGGCTGAGTTGAGAAAGAATTCTAAGTAGAGTGTTTGAGCTCAAGATAAATTACAGGAATACTTTGAAGAAAACAATGAGACAGAATTTGCCAAGTAGAGTGAAGATAAAAAAAAGGCAGAAGTTAGTCTATTTAGCAAACAGTTTCCATTGCATAAAGTGGACAAGTCATTGTAAGACTTCAAAGAAAATGTATTAGTCTCAAATAACAAGATTCTTGAATTTAAAAAAGACTAAATCTTCAGAAAAATATTTCAACTTCGGTTGGAATTTAAGAACAAAGATGGATATCAGAAATTTTCAAGTCTTCTTGAAAACTTGAACTGTTGAAGCAAACTAAACCATATTTTGTTTCCCTAACAACAGAAGTGTATGATGAGATGAAGGATCTATATGTTGGATTTTCTGCTCACTCTAACCTCTTGATTTTAAGAAAAGAGGAAGAACTTTGTGAACTGCAATCTGATTGTACATTGCAAATGAGATTTACTGGCCTAAATTAAAGATGAAATCTATGCGTGTTTTAAGTTTGACTCAGAGTGAAATATTTGTGAAGCAAAAAACAATAACAGGTTTCTCATTAAAGAAGCAAATTTCATTTAATTAAATTGGCTTCAAAAATATAGCACTGCTTTCATCTATATGACATTGCTTTCATTTATCTGATATCTTGCCAATAAAAGATTAAGTTATTGAAGCAGTTATTAACTGTTTACGTGTTGAATAGAATGTTGGTTATTTATGTTTATTTCTTGTGAACAGATACATTTTCTTTTCTTATTTAGCTTTATAAAATGGCAAAGATCTTGGAAGAGCCTTCTAAAACAAAACAAAAGTTTTGCAAAAATGCTTCAGCAGTGTACTACTACAACAGCACCAGCTTTCAAGTGGGTACTTGTCTGTCTGTCTGTTTGTGTGTGTGTGTGAGAGAGAGAGAGAGAGAGAGAGGGGATTTAGCCATTTGAAAGCTAATGCATTTCTACTCAAGAGTGATAGGATACAAAATTCCATCCTTCTCTCCTTAGCTTGTAGTCTGACACCTTGTTTACCCATTCAGCAGTGGCTCATCCTGTTGTCATAATAATATAGCAAACTGAATTGGGAAACCAATAAAATTATTGGATGGACAAACATTTGGAAAGAAAAATAGCTAAAGAGACTAAGAAATAAACTTACCAAGTATTTGTTTCTCATTGGCTGCATCAACTGTAAGGAAAGCATACCTGGGAAAAAAGGAGTTGGCTGGAGTGTATTCTGTTAAATAGAAGTGGAATAGGGATAATGAGATCTTTGATAATGAACAGAGTCTTTAAGAAATTTGAGAAAATCATAATAAATAGATACAAAATTAAATAAAATGTATTTAGGAAACATTAAACGTTTCTACATTGAAGAAAAGAATTAAAACCAATACATGAAATATTTTACTGATCTCCCACAAGTATAATGTATTAAGTCAATACCATCACCTTTAAGTATCTATTAAATGGGTGGCTGGTAAATTCTGATTTTAAAAGAAAGATAGCTGTGACAATTATGCCATTCCAAAGAGCATCAGGGATGTAAGTAAAGTGAAACTGCAATGAAGTTGAAGACTTGGTTCACTAAGAAGATCTATTCAATGCCTTTATAATTTATTGCAATAGCCATGATAGTTGCAGATAACTTGTTTCTGTTGCATAACTGTTGACTACTAGAAATTTCTGAAGAATATAGCAAGAAACAATATTCTTGTACTCTTACTTGTTTCCGTCATTTGACTGTAGCCATGCTGGAGCACCACCTTGAAGGTTTTTTTTAGTCAAACAAACTGACACTAGGACATCTTTTTTTAAAGCCTAGTACTTATTCTATCAGTCTCTTTACTGAATTGCTAAGTTATGGGGATGTAAACACACTAACATTGGTTGTCAAGCAGTGATGGAGGGACAAACACAAACACAAAGATACACACACATGATGGGTTTCTTTCAGTTTCTGTCTACCAATCACAAGGCTTTGGTTGGCCCCAGTTTATTACGGTTTTGACTTGGAAGAGATAAAAAATATAATTATTTCTTGAGTAGAAATCTATGGTGATAAATCCATCACTTATAACTTAATTATAAGTATTTATCACCATACATAAATCTTAACACAGGCTGCGTAAACGCTGTGGTGAATTATACATACCACAAAACGCTGAACGTGCATATACATTGAAGATAATAAAGCTCACTCTTTTTCACTGCTATAATAACAGTTTCATAGTTACAGAAACAAATTTTATCAACAGAATGGAGAAAATTAAGAAAAAGAAAATATTTACTAAATTAGTTTATTTACATACATTTAATATTTACAGTACATTTTTATAAGTCAAAAGAAGACTGTTGTAGAGAGTTATGACAAAATTTATATTAACTAATTCTTCCATAACTAAGCTACAAGAGTTTTAAACAACAATAAAAGACATGGCATAGCAATAGCCAATATTTTAAGAGAGTGAGTGTCGTGGAAACGAGTGACAACCAACAATGACTGATTAATTTCCCAAAAATCAAGGTTTTTATAACTGCTCACACCTGAATTCTAAGAACTGTATTTTGTGAAAGATTTCTCTTTGATGAAAGTTAGAATTCAAATCTGGGCAGTAATTTTAACCAATGGGAAACTAACAATTATACCTATTTGTCCAACATGACCATTACGTCATATTACCACTGATAAATGTTTATTATAACTTGCTACAGACATTATAGGTAAGAATCTTTGGATGTAAGCTCCCAGACAGATGAGTTCACAATATGGTTTGAGCCCTGGCTTATAGCAATTGCATTTCTTTTACACAAAAAAACATGAAACATGAGGTTAGTGTTTGATGGAAACTTTTAGTTGTATCACAATAATTCAGCTCAGAAAATTGAAGGCATCAAATATGCTATATACTGTGTCTTTTTAATGTCCATTTCATAATACTAACATTGATTTAAACAGAGATTTATTTGAGGTAGGATTATATGGCTGGATGCTCTTCCTCTTACCAACTCTTACCTGTTTCTCAAGTGAGAAGAATCTCAATCGCAAAGGACTTTGGAAGTGCAGGAGTGGCCAGTTATAACGGCAACAAGGAATGTCAATATCAGCATTATTTGCTGAAGGGGGTTATGAATGGACGAGTGTGGAATATATAAACATTGACACATATACACACACTCAATAGGCTCCCTGAAATTTCTATTTACCAAATTTCCTGGTTGGTTTGGGCTATTGTGACAAATACTTATCCAAAGTGTTATATAGTGCAACCAAACTCCTGGCCACATGAATGTGAAGTGAACTTGTTAAGTACATATCAATGCCTGCACCTTTTTTACTTAATAAATGTTAATAGTTGAGAGAACAGTTGATTGCAATGACTAATATTTTACTGGTATTTAGTTTATCAATCAAGGAAAGAATGAACAGTATTATCTGGTTTAGCAAGACTTGAGCTGAGAAGATTTTAATTACTTAATACAAGCCTCCACTGATCTACCAAATAACAAAGAAATTAATCAAATAATCACTTTTCAACACCTATATCACTCCAGGTCTAAAAAGAAGTTATGATGTTTTTGTCTTCCTCAAGTGAATCTGTGTAGCCTATGTGAAGTGCAGGATAGGAAATCAGTTTGTTAAGAATTAACTATTACATCTTGGTACCCATTTCTGACCAATCAATGATTTAATCAGACACAAGACATTTTATTTCTAAGAGAACACCAGCACCTGAAGGGACAAGCCTGTATGTATGGAAGATAGTGACTTTACTTAGCTTTACAGGTCTTAACAGTAAATTGCCACATCTCCTGGTCCCTTGTCAATTTCTCAGTGAGGCCCAGCATCCGAAGATCCTTTCTCACTGCTTCCTCCCACATCTTCCTGGGTCTACCCCTTCCACAGGTACCCTTCACAATTAGAGCTTGGCACTTCTTTATGCAACTGTCTTCATCCATATGACACAAACCAGCGCAGTCTTCTCCCTTGCACCAAACAGCTGATGCTTCTTAATACCCAGTTTTCCTCTTAAATCATTTACACTCTGTCATGCATGCACAGACATTACCCAACCAGTGGAGTATGCTAGCTTCATTTATTTCAAGCCTTTGCAAGTCCTCTGTAGTCAAAGCCCATGTTTCACTGTCATGTAACATAGCTGTATGTACACAGGCATCATACAATCTGCCTTTTACTCTGAGGGAGAGGCCCTTAGTTACCAACAAAGGTAGAAACTCTTGAACTTTGCCCAGCCTGTTCTTATCCTAGCTACTACACTTTCAGAACTCCTCTACTGCTTACTTGGTCTTGTAGGTAACAGAAGCTATCTACTATTTCTAATTATCTACCCAAGCCTATTGTCTGTGTAATTTTAGTGCTTATTGCCACACACAAAGACTATATTCATTAGCCTTCCTTTGATACTATTGCACCTCTTATGTGTCCAAAGCTTGCACTAGGTACAAAGTATGGAGTTTCTACCAACAACTTTCTTACATATTGAGAAGGGCCATCTCTCAGATGGGACTTGTGATTTGTCTGTTTTCCTACTTACTAGGATTTTGGTTTTTGCTAATATAACTCTAAGGCTCTTAGATTCCAGACCTTGTTTTTACACCTGAAATTTCTTCTCTAGGTAAGGTAGTGATTCAGCTATAAGAACAAGGTCGTCAGTGTTGAGCTCCTAGGGACAGCCGGTCCTGCATTCCTCTGTAAGGCCTGGAGGATTAAGATAAACAGGAGGGGGCTGAGAACTGAACCTTGGTGGACTCCTACTTGTATACTGAATTCCTTGCTATACTCACTGCCAACCTTCACTTTACTGGCAGCATCCATGAACATAGCTTGTACCGCTCTTACTGACCACTCCTCTATCCCTAGCTTCCACATTGACCACTAGATAAGGGAGTGGGGGACACTGTCAAAAGCTTTCTCCATGTTGACAAAAGCCAAGTACAGAGATTTATTTTTGGCTAAATATTTCTCCTGTAGTTGCCTCACCAGGAATATAGCATCATTTGGCACAAATTCGAACTGCATATCATCTACACTAATTCTCTTCCTAATTAATTGAACTATGACCCTTTCTGTGACTTCCATCACCTGGTCTAACAATTTGATGCCTCTATAATTATTTCTGCATTTGTAGCAGTTGACTATAATGTTGCTGACCAATTGTTGGGTATGACTCCCTCATAGACAACCTGACCAACTAAAATAATACCAATATTTAATAACAAGGATATTCCAACCCATGCCAGAATGGAAAACTGACATTAAATGATGAAGATGATGACTTAATGGTAAATATTTTATGGATTTCAGAAAGGCAAGTTGATCAACAGTAGATCTTGCCTCAAATAATACTAGCTACATATATATATCATATTCAACAACTTCATGTCAGATGATTTAAGTTTTCTTATATTCATATAAAGAAAGAGAGGCAGCACCCAAACTATTGAATTTAATGTGTGTGTGTGTGTGTGAGAGAGAGAGAGATCCAGTAACATTGTGAATAAAGGAAGAGACTACAATGGAATAAAAGAGTTGCGACAACAATTAACAAAAAGAATGTCTTACTATCTTTTGACTGACATATGTTAAATCCCAGAACCTAATGGAGTATTTCCATTAAGAGAGTTACTTGGCAGGGTCTTTAGGGTGTTTGAGAGAATGTCTTGTATAGTATTTATTCTGACTAAGGTGGCGAGCTGGCAGAAATGTTAGCACGCTGGGCGAAATGCTTAGCGGTATTTCGTTTGTCTTTACGTTGTGAGTTCAAATTTTGCCAAGATCAACTTTGCCTTTCATCCTTTTGGGGACAATAAATTAAATACCAGTTGCAAACTGGGGTTGATCTAATCGACTGGCCCCCTCCCCAACAAAATTTCAGCCCTTGTGCCTAGAGTAGAAAAGAATATTAAAGTGGCGAGCTGGCACAATGGGCGAAATGCTTAGCGGTATTTTGTCCGTTGCTACATTCTGAGTTCAAATTCTGCCAAGGTCGACTTTGCCTTTCATCCTTTCGGGGTCGATAAATGAAGTATCAGTTGTGTACTGGGGTCAATCTAATCGACTGGTCCCCTTACCAAAATATTTTGGGCCTTGTGTCTAGAGTAAAAAAGTATTTATTCTGACTCTCTTTACACTGAGTTCAAAATCATAATGAGATCCACTTAGCTTTTCATTCTATTGAGGTTGATAAAAAAAATACCAATCCAGGTTGGTGGATTGGTGGGACTGTTTTAGAGGGTCAAGTGAGATGACTTGTGGGATCAGTTGCAGCTCTTTGCATTCGAACAGTAACACCTGCAATTAAACTTGTGCCAAACTGTATTGGTCCACGTTGGCTGTCTTTACCTTGAATAAGTTTCATTGTTATGTAGAGGAGAGACTTGTATGCATGGGTAGTTGCAAGTCTTTCTCACAATAATCTTACCCTGACCTGCACATGTATATAATGACACATAGTCAACATTGAGCAACAGATGTAGCACCAATACTGTGTTGATCTCCAACAGATCTTCAGTGTTGACTAAATAGAAGCTCAGTTTGATAGCTGATGGCATCATATTTTTGAGCATACACCATTTCACATTATATAATCTTGTAACCTCTTTTCTTTATTCAATTGAATAATGCCTAATGTAATCCTAAATACATCATACCTGAAAAATGACTGCATGGTCACTGAAATGGCTTTTATCATAGATCTGCCTGGGATTAAGTAATAACCTCTAGTTTTATTCCTTTGCTTCCTCAACAGACAAAGGAATAAAAAAGCTGCATCCAAAGTAAATGGTACTCAAGTGGAGTGTAAGGTTATGGCAATTTCTTTACATCTCCCAAAACCATATATCATTATCATTGTTTAATGTCCATTGTTGGCATGGGTTGGATGGTTTGAGAAGAACTGACAAGCCAGAGGACTATGTCAAGTGTCAATGCCTGATCTGGAATGGTTTCTATGGCTGGATGCTTTCCTAATATCAACCACTTTATTGTGTGTACTGGGTGCTCTTTTCATGGCATTGCCACTAGTGAGGTCACCAAATGACTTGCCAAACAAACCCCCTCAACTGAGTGGCAGAATGGTATTGAGGAAGGTAAAAGTATGATAGAGGAAGATACAGAGGTTTCTTGCTGAAGTGGAGATATGTGGCTCTCCCCCACCTGGAAAGAGAGAGATAGTGAGGGTGCATCCACAGAGTACAAGATGAATATAAGGGAAAGACTAGAGATAGAGACTCTCACTTGTAGTGTCAACATTGATGGGTGTTTTTCAGGTTGTCTGTTAATAGAGGATGTGATTGCTTAGAGATGTTGGAAGTTTTCTGTGGTTGAAATCTAACACACAAACTGCAAATAGCATTATGAAAAATTCAGTAAAAAATTACTTACGAGTTTCATTTCCAGTAATTAAATCTGGTGGTATATAACGAGAACTTCCTGTTAAAAAAATACAAAGCAAAGAAAGAAATGAGAGGAATATTTTAGACAATATTGGAAGATATAGCAAAAAAGAATTATAAAAAATTATCTTAATCTAGAAGAGCAGTTGGAGTAATTTAGCTTGTTTATTGTAAAATTAAACAGACTGAGATAAAACAAATACAGAGACATTTGGAAATGTCAGCAACAATTTTATTTTAATTAAGTACAGCTGCATGTCAAAGATGTTTGCTTAACTACATAGCTTCAGGTTCAGTCCACTTACAGGCATTTTAGGCAAGTGTTTTCTACTATAGCCCTGGATCAACCAAAGCCTTGTGAATGTATTTGGTAAATGGAAACTGAAAGAAGTCCATGAACATGTATATAAATGTATATATGTGTACGTCTCCTTGCCTTGGCATCATGATATAGTTGTAAAAGAGCATCATCATCATACAAGCAGTGGTGTTATTTGTTTCCAATCTTCTAAGGAAACATGTTCAGCCATAGGAAAATATTAGCTTACTTGGAAACAGGAATGGCATCCAGCTGTAGAGAATCTGCCAATGATGATGAAAGCAGAGCTGATATTTTATAAAAGCATCATCACTCAATGACAGCCAGGATTCAACAATAGAGGTTATTCTTATATCTTTACCTCAAACTCAGTGTTTACTACTGTTAATTTATTTAACACAACAACAAAGGTGATGTAAATTGTAAAAACAGCATGAATTGATAACATATTTGATCCAAAGACAAATGTTAGTTTTATAGTTTTAACCTAAAGTTACTGGTTGCTTATTGAAAGACAAATAGGCTTTGGTTAATTATTTAAAACAAAGTTCTAAGCTAACAATATAGACATATGTAACCCCCACCCCACCAAATCATAACAGAAAACAATATAGTTTTAATTGTTTTAAGCTCTTTAGTTACTACCATAAACTCCAATATACCCCCTCCCCAATATTATTTTCCTTTCAAGAGAATCTTTATAAGCAATGGACAGTGTTTGTTTGCATGTGTGTATGTGTATGCAGATATACAAGCCCAAAATGCTATGTAGTGAGCCTGAACTAGAAACTGCTGGGATGAGAGGCAAATTTCTTAATCATACAGCCATGCCTGCACCCATATCTGTGTGTGTGTGAGTGTGTACGCACATATTTATACATCATTATTTTATATGAAATTTTTTATGCATTCATGAAGGTATTGCTGTTGGAACAATTCTTTTTTTCCACAGCTAGTCATCAGTACATATGAAACCTGTTTTTTGTCAGTTAGATGAACTGGAACAAACAGAATGGTGTACTTTGATCTGGAACTCAATATGGCTTCAGGAAAATGTGGGCTTGTGACCATCTACTCTGTAGTGAAGTTTCTAAACTTTAGCCTTTTTGTAATTTCATTATGGGATACCATTTTGCACTGCCACTGAACATGTCAGACAAGAAAGACAGTAATGTCAATATTTATATTTGTTTATTGGTTTCAGTCTCTGAACAGGAGCTATACTGGGTGTACAAGCTTCTAGGGGTATAGTTGATTATATTAACTATGGATTACATTTTACTGACCTGGAAAGATAATAGCCAAAGTAGACTAGATAGCATTTGAACCCAGAACATAACCATATATAAGGTATTTTGTCTGATGCTCACCGATTCTGTGATTCCCACATTGTGTCTTTTTTTTTGCTTTAAATCAAGATTGCATTCGTGTGTTTGTATGTATGTCAATGAAACTAGATTAAAATTATATTCACCAGTCAAAGGATCACTGTAAGGTTGTGTTGAAACAACATGTGGCTGGGCTGCTTTAGAGTTATCGATAATAAACTTAGCTACTTGGTCTAAGAACATTGGACTCAAGTCATTGGCCTGTAAGAAGTCATTTGCCACTGACCATGGATTCTCATCTAGGTTGTATGGTAATTTCAAAGCTGGGATATTTGGGTCTATGTCCACACTAAAAACATAATCATATTCCTGAAAATAGAAAAAGAAAAAAAATTGTATACATACATATATATATATATGATATACATACACACACACACAAATGTATATATGTGTGTACATGTGTGTATGTGCATATCAATACACATAGTATAAGGATGTTGCAAGAGCACAAAACAAAATATACATGCATGCACGCACACAATTTGTTTGCATATTTGTACAAAGCCTAAGATAAAGATGAACGTTTCAGTTAGCAGGAAAAAAGACCAGACTTGATTGTAATCTAGGATGTGGCCATGCCTGACAGGCAGAAAAAGAGTATGTAGGAATTCCACATGATATACTCAATATAAAGCATGAGTGCATGAGAGGTGCAGTAGGACCACAGATAGGCTAACAAAGAATTTAGTTGAAGCACAATAGTAGCCAACAGCAAGAGTACCAATGAAATTCATTCCTTCAAGTAGCCAGAGGGCTCCCTGACTGCTACAGCAACTCAGGTATTCTTATCCACAGTAATGGTGGGTATTCTGAAAGAATAGTATTTAGTGTAAGAATAGGGTGGAAAAAAAGCTTAGAGAACTATTATCTCCACTTGTAATAAACAGAGTCTTTCTTTGAGTGAAGGACAAATTCTATGATGGTTGAGTATGAAGAGCACTATTGCATGGTAGTGAGACATGGATGTTAAATGTAGAGAATATGTGATGGCTGGGAAGAAATATTACCTGCTTACTCTGATGATATTTAAAGTTGATGTGAATGAATAATGGGGCACAAATAAACTTAGAGAAAAATTGGGTGTAAGAGGAATTAGCTATAATGTAAAAGAGAGGAGATGGTATTGGTATGAGCATATGAGACATGAAAAGTAAATCAATACAGTGAAGTAGATTCATTAAGATTTATTCAAGCCAAATCTAAGTGAGTTGCTACTCAAGTTTTGTGCTTCCATTTCATGAAGTAATTGGTGATGCCTTTTTGATGCAGAGAATTATCACTCGAAAGGCTGTGCAACTCACACTTATCCCTCCCCCACCTGTTCAATTTCTGTCAACCCATGGTAAGTACAAGACAACCTAAAGGTGACAACCAATGTTACTAAGGTGATCCAACATGTGCATCTATCTATCTATCTATCTATCTATCTACCTACCTACCTACCCACCCATCCACCCACCCACCCACATATATATATATATATATCTCACCGAGGCGATGACTTCTGACCGAGACCTTTGGAAATATGCTGTGCGTGAGAAGACCCGGCAAGCCAAGTGAGACCTAAATCCAAGGCCTCTGCCAGGGGTGTAGCCAGCCCACTTATGCGTACCTTTCCTACATTGGACACTAAACTCCGCTTGCGAAGACTTGTTGAGGCAAGTGAAATCGAAATTGAACTAAATTCGACGACTGGCACCCATGCCAATGTCGTCTCCTTCATTGGACACGAAACTCAGCTTGCAAAGACTTATTGGGGCAAGCAAAAGCGAAATCGGGATAGCACCTGTGCCCAGCGTCGCCTTCCTGGCACTTGTGCCCGTGACATGTGTAAATATTTTCGAGCGAGATTGTTGCCAGTGCCCCTGGACTGGCTCTTGTGCGGGTGGCACATAAAATATACCATTTTGAGCGTGGCTGTTGCCAGTACCGCCTGACTGGCCTTCGTGCCAGTGGCATGTAAAAGCACCCACTACACTCTCTGAGTGGTTGGCGTTAGGAAGGACAGCCAACTGTAGAAACACTGCCAAATCAGATTGGAGCCTGGTGTAGCCATCTGGTTTCATCAGTCCTCGGTCAAATCGTCCAACCCATGCTAGCATGGAAAGCGGACGTTAAATGATGATGATGATGATGATGATGATGATGATATATATATAATTAAAATAGTAGGGTAAAAAATTGGATATTAATTAATATCAATTTAATACGAGGTAACTAGCACATTAAAAGAATCAGGAGATTCAGAAAAAAATTATCTGAGATCTTAAAAGAATTATTGTATATGTATATAATTATTGTATATGTATATAATAATCAAATATACATGTATATATATATATATATATATATATATATATATATATATATAGTTTTAGGGAAAAGAATCAAGTTTCAAGAACTCATCGATGAAAATCCACTATAGTGGATTTTCATCGATGAGTTCTTGAAACTTGGTTCTTTTCCCTAAAACTATATATTTTTATATATTATAATCTATAAAGCTCAATTTAATTTAAATTTTTTATAAATTGATTTGAATTGAGTTTTTACCTGTAATTTTGGATTTTGTCCCTAATATTATTATTATATATTTATATATATATATATATACACACACACATATATATATATACATACATATATCATCATCAATATCCGTTGTCCATGTTGGCTAGTTTGACGAGGGCTGGTAAGCTGAGGGGCTGCACCAGACTCCAGTCAGATTTGGCATGGTTTATACGGCTGGATGCCCTTCCTAATACTAGCCACTTCAAGAGTGTAATGAGTGCTTTTACATGCCATCACCACGGGTGCCAGTTGCATGACACTAGTATCTGTCACAACTTCGATTCCACTTGGCTTGATGAGTCTTCTACTCAAGCACAGTATATTGCCAAAGGTTTCAGTCATCTGTCATTGCCTCTGTGAGATCCAACATAAGAAAGGTGCTTTTTATATGCCAGTTATGACATTGACAATGGCCATGACCAGGATTTCACTTGCCAGGACGGGTCTTCTCAAGCACAGCATATTGCCAAAGGTTTCAGTCACTAGTCATTGCCTCCACGAAGCCCAACGTTTGAAGATCATGCTTCACCACCTTGTCCCATATCTTCCTCAGTCTCCTTCTTCCACAGCTTCCCTTCACTGTTACAGACTGGCACTTCTTCAAACAGCTGTCCATATTCATCCACAACACATGACCATACCAACACAGTCATCTCTCTTGCACACCACATTTTATACCTCTTATGCCCAACTTTTCTCTCAAGACACTTAGTGTGCATGTATGACAGAGTGTAGGTGCACATCCAGTGAAGCATACTAGCTTCATTTCTTTCAAGCCTATGTATGTCCTCAGCAGTCACAGCCCATGTTTCACTGTCATGTAGCATAGCTGTTTGCACACAAGCATCATAGAATCTGCCTTTCACTCCGAGGGAGAGGCCTTTTGTAACCAATAGAGATAGGAGCTCTCTGAACTTTTCTAGCTTATTCTTATTCTAGCAGCTATGCTCTCAGAGCATCAACCTCCACTACTGACTTGGTCACCTAGATAACAGAAGCTATCAACTACTTCTAGCTTTTCCCACTGGCATTTGATGGAGTCTATTTTCTGTACATCTGTAGTGTTTATTGTACCTGTGCACCTTCCACATACAAAAATTAGTTTCCCTGTTAACCTTCATCTGGTGTTGCTGCACCTCTTATATGTCCATAGCTTACACTGGGTACATCTTATGGAGTTACTACCTATGTCTTTTCTAAAGACTGAGCAGGATCATCTGCCTGAAGGGATTTGTGACTTGTCTGCTTTCCTACTTACTAAGACTTTAGTTTTTGTTAGATTAACTCTAAGGCTCTTTGATTCTAAACCTTGCTTCCACACCTGAAATTTCTTCTCTAGTTCTGGTAGTGGTGATTCAGCTCTAAGAGCAAGGTCATCAGCATAGAGGAGCTCCCAGGGACACCCTGTCTTAAATTCCTCTGTTATTGCCTGGAGGACTATGATGAACAAGAGAGGGCTGAGGACTGAGCCTTGGTAGACCCCTACTTGTACCATGAATTCATCACTATATTCATTGCTAATTTTCATATGCTATTTGATAAACTATCAATTGTTAGGGTTTAGAATAATGCAAGTACCAAACTATGTGCCACTGCATAGTTTCAAAACTTCTGCCATCTCAAAAATGAAACAAGGTACTACAACACTCTGGGTTACAAGGCCACAATTCTTCAGCTAAACCATAAGGAGGATATTAGTGAAATTGATGTTGACACTTTCAAAACAGATTTTGACATTCTGTATGCACAGTTCTATGAATTGGCCTACATTGCAGCAGCATATACAGATGAGAGACTTGTTGCTGTCCACCATCAGTCATCAAATGCCTTGAGGTTCAAGGTCCTGAGATCAACCTTCACAATTCTGTCTCATGTCTTCCTGGGTCTCCCACTTCTACAAGCTCTATCCACACTTCTTTATACAGCTGTCCTCCATATGCATCACATGGCCATACCAGCACAGTCTTCTTTCTTGCTCACTGTATCTGATTTCTTTTATGTCCAGTTTTTTTCTCAACTCATTTGTATTTTATCATTCATGCACACTTACAGTGCACATGCAACAGAGTATGCTAGCTTCATTTCTTTCCAGTCTTCTTAAGTTCTCTACATTCAAGGCCCATCACATTTTTTTACTTCCATTTTTCTGTGTTGGTATTGGCTGAAATGCAAAGCAGCATTATATATTTAAAAAAAGATAAAAATTTTCAAAGTCCTAACCTTTCCTTTGTACAATGTTTTCCCTTGTGGAGCATGGTCATCGGAACCTGATCCTGTGACATCTCCAAGTAAATCCCACTGTTCACTGTTAGTGTTCCATACATACATTATTATTTTATCACCATCTCTCACCATTCGCTGCTGACCAGCTTGACCTACAAAAAGGAAAAGAAGTTTAAAACCAATCAATACACCAGCTAAGCCAAAAGAACAGAGAACAACAAAGTACTAAAGGCCACAAATTTTGCAGGGCAAGGGGTGTAGTTTATTGATAAATTTGACAAGAAATGATAAACAAGACCCTAACTCTAAGCTAATGTAACTTCATGACAAAGTTCAATATTAAATTACGAAAAATTGAAGAACCAATTTAAGGTGTATATAAGAAAATTATAAGTTCAAACATTTCAGAATAAAAAATCTTATTTGGTCAAGTTCAGTGATATGGGAAAAATTAAAAAGAAACTGCAACACCACGAGTCCATATCTTATTACAGGCAATTCCTATTTTCCTTAATTCTGATTAATACTACAATGTACATAACTATAAAATAAATATCAGACTTTCTGATAAAGTGACCTGATAGTCTAGGAATAATTTAAATTTTAACTTCGTAACACTATTATTCAACTGTTTGAAGAACTGCTGATATTCACAAGAAATTCAACTTTATAAATTTATTAAAATGCTAGGCTTGAATCCAGGTGCCTGTGGGTCAGTATTTCAGTTACTCAGAGTTAGTTGATGTAAAAATATCATTTTCTCATATGATTTGAACAGGCCTCTGCTCCTGGACCATGTATTCTAGCTTATCTGATGTCCATCACTACCTACAAGGAGGAGATTAAGGAAAAAAAAAAAAAAAAAAAAAAAAAAAAAGAAAACCAGAAGGGTTTTTCAATACCAGCTGTTAATAATAGTAAAGAATGAAGCTTCAGCAGAGTTTGAAGGATGTATGGTTTTGAATTTATAGAGGGGAGATTACAAACCTGAATTTTAAAAAACCGAAACGAACAAAGTCTAATATGTAATTAGCTCCATACACTGAGGTTGTGTTATTGTTTAAATAAATTGTGATTCATCAACATCAATATTGATTGGAATATATTAAAGATAAATACAGACTTGTATAAAATAGAACAAATATCTTGAGCTAACTAGAACACTAACTTGTTCAAAAGAAGAAATAATTATGGCTGGATTTAAATTCTTAACCACTGAATCAGAATCCAGCATGTAAACCACTCAGCTATGACAGAAAATATGTAACATAAATGGAAATATGTATTTACCAGGTTTTCTTAAGACTTCCAAACCAGGAATGTCTTCCATCTTCATTCCAGCTATTTTAGAGGGCGCATTACTGAGAGTTACCAGATCATTGTATGTCTTTTGGTCTTCAACACTGGCCATACGGTCATTACATTGGGTAAACACTCGTATCATGGCATCACTATATGATGAAAATATGTATAAAATGAATGACTGAATGAGAGAGAAAGAGGTATGGTGGTGGGGATCAATAGTTATACGAGACAACAAAGATAAACAAGGTAGGTGAAATTATTGAGATATACCAGGATGTCCAGACTGTCACACTGCATTCTACTAGGAGCCATCTCTGCATGTTGGAGTATACAATATAGTGTCAGCCAGACATATAACTGAAAAAAAACCCCATCTGTAGACACACCTAGTTGTTAGGCCAACTCCTTGCTTATCACAGAACTGCCCTGGAGATGCACAACTGAAATGCTGGTAGTTTACATCTAGCACTACTATTTCTCCTGTTTCCTTCACTAAGAGTGGGTATCACTTTAGAATGCCATACAATGGAGACAAGCACAGTTTGAACACACAAAAATACACTTTTTGCTTCATCATTTTCATGTCAAAATATTTTCTGAAGAAAATTATGTCATTTGAAAGTTCTGGATGTGAACTTTCTTCTCATGTAGTTTTAATTAAAATCTGACAGTCACATACCATGTCAGAATCCCTCAAACATCCTGGTATTTCCATGCACTTACAAAGTTTGTCCTGTTTTTTTTTTGTTTTTTTTTTTGACTGCTGAACAGTAGCCCTCGTTTTAGTTCAATGTGCTCTAGTGTGATAACACAAGATATGTTTAAAATCATACTGTCATGAAGAGGAAGGTTTTTGTTTTATTTTGATATAAAAATTGATGGGGGTAGGTCAGATAATCATTACGAAATATAAAAGTTAAAATTTCATTGTTAATTTTCACTTAGAAAAGGACATATTTTCTTCAAGAATTTTATATCATAATTAAAAAAAAAATTCTCATAAATTCAATATAGGCATTGCTAAATCTGGCTACAGTATGGCGAAAAGTGCAAAGTGAGTAAAGAGGGTGGTATATTGACCCTACGTGCCAAACTGACATATTCACATGTGACAAGAGGTCAAGCAGAACACAAATCCAAAACTTCAAATCTCAAGTTTGAGCCAGAAGTTCAAAAAAGGGACAGACTAATTACTAAGTAAACATATATTTCTACAAAAAATGCATTAAATTGAGTTTAATAAGTCTTCTGAAGCCCAAACTTAGCATGAAATTGTATTGAGAATGTTGTTTATTCCCTTTCTCTGTTTTAACATGTGGAGAGCTGCTATGCAAGTCTAGCGAATATTCTTGTACCTGTAAATTTCATTTTTCTTTGAGAAATAGTGGTCAAATTCCGTCAATAAAAATTATATTGTGTAAAGAATATAATTTTGTAGACTATTAAAGTCAGATGTGGTTTTTTACCCCACAATTTTGAATACAGTTGGGATAATTTGTGTCAGTGTTTACATATTCGTTTTGGGTCTTTTTTTCCCTCTTTCTTACTAACAAGTTTGCTGTAAGTTACAGATGTTGCTAATGATTTTAATTTATGTTTTTTAATGCTTAAAGCAAGGAATTAGTTTTTGCATTTTGTTTGTTATTTTATCTAGGTATACATGCAATTCTGAGAAAGGTAAGAGGTAGTGACAAGTGACCAAGACCTTTGGCAATATACCATGCTTGAGTAGACTTGTCAAGCCAAGTGAGATTGTAGTCGTGGCTGATGCTGCCGTTTCATAACTGGCACTTGTGTTGGTAGCACATAAAAAAGCACCCACTGCACTCTTGGAGTGGTTGGCGTAAGGAAGGGCATCAGCTGTAGAAAACGTGCCAAATCAAATTGAAACCTGGTGCTCCTCAGCTTACCAGTTTTCTGTTAAACCATCCAACCCATGTCAACATGGAAAACAGATGTTAAATGATGATGATGATGATGTAGTATCAGGTGGTTGTGGGATGTGCTAAATCACACATCTTATCATTGGAAAATACTTTCACAATTTTTTTTTTATTGAAAAGGCCTCTCCTATCATTTTAAGTGTGTAAGTACAAGCAAAATTGGCCAAAGTCAGCTCAGAGAAGAGGGTAATCATAAATTTTCAAAAATTTTCTTTATAAAAACCTTACCCCCTTTCAAGCCCCTGATGAAAAAAAAAATCCCAGCCAAAATGAAGAAAATCCTAATCCAGAACAAAGAAACACCACCATTTATAACCATTTTTAATAGTCCATTAAAATTTTATTGAAAAGTTGTCATGTTCCAAAATTTATTTAGTTCTATACCTACTACAAATGTGCCAAAACTCAAATCCCTGTGAGTTGTACTGTTGGATCTAACTAGGTCTGAATACACTGCAAAATCGACTGTTTGGGACATGTAACAAAATAGGCTTTACATAAATATTTTTTTAAAATTGCCAAAAAAGGTTTTCTTTCCAAGAACCTGAAAAAAAATTAGCAACTGCTATACCATGGTCACTATTAATTTGTAATTTGAAGATGATTATCACCTCAGTTTCAAAGATATGACATCACAAATATGGCTAAATATTTATTTAGGCTAATTAAGGCAAGATTTTGACCATTTCACTGACCATTCAAAAACGTCATATTTCCTAAAATATTCATTCAAATTTCACAAATGAGGTATCAAAACGTTTCTTTTTGGATGTTCTCCAAGAAAAAGTACTGTAGAAATTACATATAAATATTTTCAAAAATTCATAGATGGAACTCTTTGTAGCTCAGTTTGTATATTTCACTGTAAACAGCAAAGATACTACAGAGACTTTTATAAGGTAATTAGAGAACAAGTAGCTGTGCCCATGATTTTTACAACAGATCCTTCCATTACACTCTGGTGAGCCATGTTGATATGTTTCAACAGATGCAGATTGGCCCTCTATAAGGAAAATGTGGGCTGGGAGAAACCATTCTGGAGAGAAAGGGTTGGCTGAAATATTAGTGAGGAATCTGGTATGTAATTTCAAGAGAAGAGACAGATAAGTTAGGCTGGGTGATGAGTATCTACAGGCAGCTTGGATTGAGGACCAAAAGTTATTGTAGTAGTAATAGAAAAGACAGAAGAAATAGCACAACTGTGAGTTATGGGTTGTAGCCTTCAGTATTTGAATATTTTTGTCAATCAGATTTGTGAAGTAGCACTGTCCTGCAGAGGTCAGCAGTACTTCAGTGTAGGTCTTACTTGGGGTTCAGTAGAGAGGGTTAACAACTGATCAAGACTGAAGTATTTTCTGCAACATAAGAGGAATCCTAGTCTTTGGAATGAAGTTTTTGGGTACATTACATTATGTCAGTGACACCACCAAGTTTTCCTAATTCCCTCTTACTCTCAGATCAAGGGAATGGTAACTAAACTTATCAAACTCTCCTACCAACCTATGGTTGCTTGTGCTGACCATCCCTAGTTTCCTTGGATTTTGAATTTTATCTCACACACACACACACACACACAATATTACCATCTGTGATCAAGTGAGATTTTAAGGTATGAAGTCTAGTATTTATAATGTAAAAAAACACTCCTTAATTGAGGAGTTTCATTTTGAAAATGTACTTATCAGTCTTCAATATCTAGAATATATTTTTGAGGTGAGGATATATTTTTGAGGTGTACATTATTTACAATGGACAGATAGGTGTCCTCACCTTGTTTGTTGTTATCGTGTTTCAGCTGATGTACTCTCCAGCCTTCATCAGGTATTCTGGTGAAATTTCGAACCCAACCCTTTATTTGACTAATGGGATACACTGTTCTCATTCCTAAGGTATGTTGCTGATGCTATTTTTTCTGGTGATATTATTTTTCAAGTCCCTGCCTAGGATTGAACTTAGAATGCAATAAGCCTGCAATCTCACTTGGACTGATGTCATGATAAGATGTACCCAGTACAATTTGTAGAGTGGTCAGTAAATGGATGGGGCAGAATTTAGTAGAGAAGATTCTTTAGTCATACTAAAGGTATGACAACTTCACTAGTGCTGGTACCATGAAAAAATATAACCAGTACATTCTAGAGTGGTTTGTGTTAAGACGGGTGTCTGACCATAGAAACCACACTAATACATGAAATGTATGAGCAAGATATGGTTGCCTCAACCCATATAAAAACCAGTAATTCTAAACAAGATTTCAGTTTCAGATGGACAAATAGGCCCATTTGACATGACTTTGGGTCATTGGATGTGGTTTGTTAGATATGTGGGTTCAGTTCCTGATAGAAAATCATTTTCCCTTTTATATACCATTTGCATTTACATGCTTAATTTTTAGAAAAAAATATTGTCTTCTAATGTTCACTAATAGATAAAACCTTCATAGAACATCATCATCAAACAAAAATACCTTAAGGTATTCTGAGGCTGACAAAATAAGTACCAGCCAAAAAACTGGGATCAATATAATTGACTAAAACCCTTGAACCCTGTGCCCCAGCATGGCCACAACCCAATCCCTGAAACCAGTAAAAGAGTGAAAAATAATAGTGGTATACATTTAATTATTTCTTCATTTTTAGAACTTTTTTTTTATATACTATGCAAGGCTCTGGATTCCATTCTACCCCAATATTCTAAGGCAGTTTTGTAATCTATAGCTGCCATGTCATGCTCCTAGATAAGAATTTACACCAACTGTCAGATTTACTGCTCAACCTGGTAAAAATAAGTAGCCCAACCTTAAATACCACACTACCATCTCTATTAAAGAAGGAAATATTGAACTTCATAGTTCCTAACACACAAAGATGAGATGGCCATGGCTGGAATGCTTAACCAGGGTGATAAATAACAAGTTTCCACAGTAACAAGAAAGATCTGCGGCTGTGTAAACTTGTAACATCTTTAATTTGAATGGTAGAAGAGATAGTCGTGAAAGAGAGAGATAAAGATGTATCAGAAGAAAAAAAAAGTACATGTGTATTAAGAATAAACCAGAGTTTAAGTAATAACAAAAAATAAAACCTTATAAAACAAGCAACAAAGTAACTGACCTTCCACCAGTGATAATATCTCCATTCTGTAGGACACACACAGACCATACAGAATTGCATGGATGTAAGACGGTCTGGACACATGAAGTGTTTTGCCAAACACGCAGAGTTTTGTCTTCTCCAGTAGTAACAAATCCGTCCTCATTTGGTAGCAAAGCTAAACTGTAGACAAAGCTGCTGTGTCCATTATAAACATGGATGCATTCCCCACTGAGTAGCCATCGGCGAATGGTCCCATCATTAGAACAAGATAGGAACTGGTTGTTGTCAAGGATGGCAATGTCTCTCACGCAATCGGTATGACCTGCAAGGATGAATGATAGTGATAATATGATAATATTCATAACAATAATTATTTCTTACAGGTGGCATAATGATTTTCAAAAAAAAAAAATTCTTTTATAGATATTATGGCAATGAATGTGGGACATTACAAAAAAGGGAGTATCAAAACAGGAAGGAGGGATTACGATATGTGATATGAAGTATGTATACCAAAATGGGACATTGATCTTGGGTAAATCAGGATTTTTTTTCAAATCCTATTTGTCCTCCAATAACAAAGCAAGTGCCCTGTAAAAACTATGAACATAGACAAGAAAATAAGAGATAGGTCTACTCAATGATGCCAAACATACTCTTCTCGTCTCTGGTAGTTCATTTAATACCTATTTTTCCATGCTAGAATAGCTTAGACTGATGGAAATTGAGGCAGAATTTTTATAGTTAGAAGCTATCTGTCAGCAACCTGTACCAGTTTTTCAAGAAAGAGATTTGATTTTTGTTTTTTATTCCAGAGGAACTCAAAAGCAGAGAACTAGCAGACTTTTCATAGGCAGGTCAATAAACTTCACTGGTTTCAGCCTAACCACAAATGGTGACACCACCACCCATATCCTTAGCTCAGCTTAGTTTTGTAAACATTTATAGACACATACGCAATGGGCTTCTTTCAGTGTTCATCTACCAAATTCCATAACAAAGAATAAGCCAGCTTGGTAGACACTTGCCCAAGGTACTGTGCAGTAAGACTGAACCTGAAACTAAGGGGCTGATGAAGATTTCCTGTTAGAGAGAGAAAAAAAAATCATCTCAACTTCAGACCTTTTCAACCATATCCGCGAGTCTCTAAAGAGACAGATGATAGCCAGCATATTCTTGCTACAGGAAGATTGCAGGTGATCTTTACAAAGGACTCAGAAGAGAACTGGATCTGTGCTAGATGTGACTGCCAGTGTACCACAGGTTATGGAGGAATAAAGGGAGGTATTATTTGTGTAAGAGGGAGTGTTTTAGAGGTGATGGCAAATAGGTTATTGAAGAACAGTATAGAGAAGAAAACTGAACTTTGAACCACAGCAGAATTGATAGGGTGTAATTCAGGGAGAACTTTATCACCATACATTACAATGGTGAGATCTGGTAGGAATGGAGCTTACTGACAGGCAATTTTAGCAACAGATCTGTGTATTAGACACATTATGAATACTTTGCTGATATCAAAAGCAACAACAGTTTTACCAAATTTCTTGAGGGCAAAATAAGTGACATAGAAGAGTAAGTCTCTAGCAGATCTGGCATTATGAAAGTAGTAATGGTGATTGCTAAGGGTAGAAAGCAATCCAAGGTGGGTGAGAAGATTATTGTTAATGGCCATCACCATCACCTTTGACATGTTGGAAATCAGTGTGATAGGAGAGGATAACTGGTAGGGTCAGAAGAGTTGCTCTCCTTGAGAGTGGGACACACAGCAGTGTATTCCAAATGATCATGATATATACAAAGAGATAGAGAAGGATTGGCAAAGATAGGGGGCTAACTCTTAGATATATGTTGTACCTCTCTAAAAAGAAAGCGAATATAGGAATTACCTCTTATAACAGATTCACATTTATTATCTCGCCACACACGTATTGTTTTATCTGCAGAACCAGTGAGCAGAAGATCAAGGGCAGAAATATACCTCACAACCCATACAGCTGCCTCGTGACCTGAAAATAATAGAATGCTTAACATTTCAGTGAACATTATACATTGAAGCATTAGAGGCAGAATTAATTATCATTAAGAAATAAGTAAAAAAAATCCCAAATTTTTATACTTGTAATTTACTATGCAGCAAATATTCAATGTTAGTGTTAATTTCATTTAAGTTTTGTAATAGTACAGAACTACAACAGCCCACTTACATAGTATGTACCAAAGCTACCCACATTTATAAGAATTTTTTTTAGAGATAATCAATAAATTTTCAAAAACAAACTCAAAGCTAATTAAATATGCTGCCTGTCAAATGCTATATATATATATATATATATATATAGTGTATATAAGTAATATTTTGTTTCATTTAACATTTATTTCACTATGTCAGCACGGGTTGAACAAGGATTAGAAGCAGCTTTTTATGGTTGGGTGCTCTCACTGTTGCTAACCATTACCTGTTCTTTTTAAGTAAGGCGTTTTATACTCTTCAAATGCATAGAGCAACTGGTCAACACAGAATGTAAGCATCATGCCATTGTTTTGGACAGATACTGATAACTGAAACCATAGAATGTCAATGCACACACACAAATGATTGGCTTCCATACAGTTTCTGTCAATCAGGTCCACTCACAAGGCAATTGTTGGCCTGGAGCTACAACAGAAGACATTTGTCCAAGAAGTTATGCGTTAGGACTGAACTCAAAACTACATGGTTACAAAGCAAACTTCTTTACCACACAGCCATGCTTGACATTCATAAATTTAAGAAAGAAAACATTCCACAACTATCTCTTTGTAATTTGTTACCTGTTTTGCACCTAGCCATGTAATCCTGCTGTTATCTGAGATGATGTCATAAAAGTTTCTGTTTACATTTATGGCTAGTTGATGTGTATGTTATAAATATCAAAAGTGTAGACATCTAGTGTTTTATTCATGAACCCATTCATTCTTTCATTTATAAGCAGATGTAGATGGTAAAGAAGAAGTTAAGATCCCTTTAAGGAGAACTGTAATGGTTTATTTCAGGAGAAAGATAGCAAGAGACAGCTGCTGACTAAATGGGCATAATTTCACACTTCAATCAAACGTACTGTGTCCACAAAGCAAGGTACATAACTCTGCAAACTACACTACTAAACTGAAAAAATGATTCCATTTCTATTTCACAGTCACAGTTTAATACGAAAATAAGAAAGGCACTTAACTATAGAACAGTTTCCCCCATCTTCAAGAATGATTTCAATAGATTGGGAGCAGATTGTACATTTTATCTAAACTGATAATAGTCAACGTAGTGGATTGATTGTTACAGTATTGGATAAAATATTTTGCAGTATTTTTTCGGGATGTTTATGTTCTGAGTTCAAATTCCACTAAGGTTGACTTTGCCTTTCATCCTAAACTGGGATCATTAAGAGAAATAACCATTCCGGGGTGAATTTGCAAAATTGTTAAAGCACTGGAGAAAATACCTTGTGGTAGTTGTTTTTTTGGACAGCATCAATTGCATAATGATGGAAGACATACTACAGGTCATCATCATAATCATTTTAATATTCACTTTTCCATGCTTCCATGGATAAGACAAAATTCATTAAGGCAGATTTTCTAGGACTGGATGTCCTTCCTCTTGTTAACCCTCACCTGTTTCTGTTGGTCCTTCAAACGATGCAGGGATCATGATTTCACAGAAGATTGCAAACAAATAATACCACTTGTATGACTAACATTTGTTTGCAACTAAGGTGTCAAGAAAGGAGACATGAACATATACATCTTATATGAACACACAACAGGCTTCTCTCCATTTCTGTCTACCAAAGCCTCTCAGAGATTTGGTCAGTCAGGGCCATAATAGAAGATACTTGTCTAAAGTGCTCTGCAGTGGGACTCAACTAGAAACCATGCAAAGCGAACCTTTAACCACACAACAATGTATGGTCTTCCATAGAAAACCTTATCCAGGTTTGTATTTTAAAGAGAAATCTAAGTGTTGAGATATATTAAACTGGTCTAAAAAAAAAAGTCCTTTTAGAAGCAGATGTTTAACAGTTGGATGACTTCAACAAAATGATATAAGAATGCATACCTTCAAGAGTCATGGCACACTGTTTATTCATCCATACTTTGGCAGTTTTATCCCAAGAGCCACTGATGATTGTACCAGCTTTCCCAGAAGTTAGAGCACAGACTGAAAATTAGAAAAAGAAGATTCAAATACTTAGTGACAAGAAGCTTACATTTAACATTCTTTTATACTTTAATGGTTTCAGTCACTGGACTCTGTGTACATAGATTTTTCGTGATTATTTTAAACAGCTTAACCTGCTAGAAATATCAGACAAATTGCTCTCAATTCATACCCTACTGTTTTAAACAAAAAAAGAAGGCCATATGAGATAATGCAATCCTATATACATTATTTATGAAATTAACAAATAAAGATAGAATGGTCGTGGCTGGAATACCTATAATTAACAGTCTGTTCAATCAGAGCGGAACTAGGATAGAGCAACAATAGAATTGTTAATTACTAGTGTCACGGTTTAGTGAAGTCAATTTCAGTTAAAGTAAAACTCACTGATATCAAGTAGGTCAATTTCATCAACTATAACACCTACACCATGAATTCTATGGCCTTGTGCCTGTGTTCAAAATTATTATTATTATGAGTGAGATAGCAGTGCATGCCACCAAAGTGACACTGGAGTAAAATAAACAAAGCCCAATATACCCATCATGACTACCCATCTGATAAGGGAACACCAGGCATATGCATCACAACCATATGTGCCCAACATGGTGATCCTATATCAAGATAAACAGTGCATAATCTTGCAGGTGGGGGCCCAGTTAGAATTTTCTTAAGTTGAGTAGCTCATCTCATGCAAAAGGTCACTGAATAAGGGTTGTTTAAGGATGTTGAACAAAACGCCCATATTTCCAGAAGTGAATTATTCAAACCCCAAAGAATTCCTCTCAACACATGGCTATGATGCTCCCCCACTACTTCTGCTCATGATGAGAGATGCACATATCATCAACCACCAAGGTACATGCTCAACTGGTTAAGGTCAAACAACTGGCAAGTAAATCTGTGGTACTGAGCAGAATATTTGCTGTAGCTCATCTTTTATACCTAGTCAAAACATGTACATAACACTTCCAATTAGTTAAGATCAGAAGCTGTGAAAGCCAGTGCAATTAGGGCATTTTATTATTATTATTATTGTCCTCATCATCATCATCGTTGGAAATTGTTGAAGCAGATTTTTAACAGCTGGATATTTTTCCTGTTACCAACCCTCACTTGTTTCCAAGCAAAGTAATATTTCTCCATAACTGTGCATGTTTTTTTTAGAAAACTGGAAATGAGCAACACTGTGTGTATGACTGGTGATATTTGTTGCCAACCATCATGTAGTGCAAGGCAAGTATATGAATAAAATACACACTCAAAAAAACATACACAATGGCCTTCTTTCGATATCTCTTTACCAAATCTATTTACAAGGCTTTGGTTAGCAAGGAGCTATAGTAGAAGACACTTGTCCAATGTGCCACAGTGGGACTGAACCTGAAACCACGTAGTAGGGAAGCAAGTTTCTTAAGCACATAGTCATGCTTGCGTCTATATATTCTCCACGAATTTTGATCAAATGATTAAATCTGAGTTGTCTTCCTTCTTAGTTTGTTTAGATTAAAAAAAAACACCTGTAGAGGAAATATTTGTCTATTAATTACTTGAATAATCTCAGTTGACTGAAGTCTGTTAAATTATTTACATTTGCACATATTCCTAGTATCTGATAACAAACAGAAAATAAGCCATTTGAAAAGTATCTTATGGAACAAGAATTCTAAGCTAAAAAAATTCTAAGAGAGAAAACAACCTGAGAAACTACTTCAATTTATACTTGAAGCATCATTTTATTACTAGGTAGATGACCCACTTTCTTGATGCTGTACTTACAGTAAGAGAAGTGATAGAGTTTATTTCAGCTTCTTTTGGGTTGAGAGAGAGGCCAGTAGAAGTAAATGTAACTTATGCAGATGACAATAAGTGACAGCTTAAGGCTTGATAGATACTTGGCTATTAGAACACCACTAATGATCCCATGAAGTCAACGTGGCAAAGCACATACTTTCACGCTAGTTAGACCCATATGAAGATTTGAATTCAATATTTGCCATCTATATGAAACAGGTTTCTCAGGAGACACTTCACTTTTTCCAGAAAGTTTTCAAAAAAAAAAGTTACAGAGGTTTAAAGTTTGACCATTTTTATGCAGTCAGAAAACAGGATTTGAAAGATGTCATTTTGTGCGTGATAGCATGTGCTGTCAGCTGTAAACAAATGAAATAGTGGTTGAATTCTGCTTTACACACATCATATAGCCCCTCATAACTTTTTTATTTTTTGGAATTTTCAGAAAAGTTTTGCAAATTTATATTCTACTCATAGGAATTCATCCAATATGCAAAAACCGAAACAAAAATTTTCATGCATGATTTAAGGCCTATTTAGCTGTTATTTTTAGCACATCTCATACCAATGTATTAAGTGACAAAAAGAACAAGTGGTAAGCAGCTTGGTAACAGCTTAGCTTGTTACTATGGAAAATGGCACCTATATCTCTGTGGCTTTCGATTGGCTAAAACTACTCCAAATTTGCAAACTTTAAAAGCTATTAACTCTTTATTTTGCCATAAATCAAACAGATTTATGACAAAAATTAATTTCAGGTCAATGATTACTTTACAAAACTTCACCAGTACATCAAATATGAAATTAATTGGAACAAAAAAATGAAGAAATTGAAAAGTGGCAGCCAAACAAAAGATCCAACCTGAAATATATGTTTGCAACAGAGTTGACTCTGCTAAAGATACCCAAAGGCCAAACAGTAAATTATATATTATGCATATCTTGGAAGGAATAGTGCTAAGTGGTGGTGCCTACTAAGGCCAAATAATTACAGTCCATCCCTAATAGTTTTCATTGATCCAATTCCACTCACATTTGCTTGAGATGCCACTTATTGGGATCAAACTCAAAAATCATCTAATTTCAAGAGTGAACTTCTTAACCATAGTCATACCCACAGTTTGTCAGTTTTACAAGTAGTCACTGTTTATAGTGGCAAGTTATTTCTGTTCTGTCTATTTACAGCTCGCTGGATTTGGCTATTTGAGAGCAGAAGACACCAAAGTAATGCCAATATTAGGATATGAACTGTCAATCTCTTGGATAGTTGTCTGGCCCCTTATCAACCCAACCAACCATGTCCTCACGTGGTAGTATAACTAATAACAAAATGATTTTATACAAGCCAATTTACCAGTTCCTTCATGACCAGTTAGTTGATAAAGCTTCTGAAAAGTGTCTAGGTCATAGACAATAATAGATTTATCATTACTGCCAGTAATCATCAAACCCTCCTGTGATGTAGTTGGTGGAATCACACACACACTGGACACAAAATTGGCATGGTCTTGAATTTTACATCTTTCTTGAAAACCATTACTTCTGGAAGTAGAAAACAAAAACAATATTGTACATGATAATCACCAATTTCAGGCAGCAAAGAATCACAAGACAATGCTAGAATGGAACCCGGTATTATTTACTGGGTGATTCTGGTGTGGGGAGGAATTGTTGGTTAGGATATGGACACAGTCATGTGGAGGCCAGTGTAAATATTTTTTTATAATACTGACAGTCACCCCACCCCATGTCACTGATGTAGTAGAAAGGAAAAGGTTGATACAATTCAGCACCAGAGTTATTGCAGGTGTTGTTGTCAGAATGCAAAGGGCTGGAACAGATATCACACATCTCATCTGATGCATTAACAGTTCTGTCAATCCTATTACTCTGGATTAGTTCATTATAATCCACTGCAGAAAGGATAGAAAACAAAGATGACTTTGGCAGAATTTGAACTAAGAGCACAGAGAGTTGGAACAAATAAGGCATTCTATCTAACACCTTAATGACTGAGCCAATTCGCTGTCTGGGTGACTGTATTACTGTTTACATAACAAAGTACCTGCCATTCCCTCTTTGATTAGGTACTATAAATTGTTTCTGCTACTTTAATTATACTATTCTATTTACACTAGATGATTTGTTAGCCAGTGTAATTAGTAATATATAATTGGTATCATTTGTAAAATAGTTGACTGATAACTGATAGATGTAAGATTCAAGTTCCATCAGTTGACCTTTGGACCTTCCTGTCTCAAATTCGTGCATATCATCATGATTGTCATCATTAATGTTCATTTTCCATGCTGGCATGGGTTGGATGGTTTGACAGGAAAAGGGAAGGGCCAAGAGCTGTAGTAGGTTCCACTGTCTGTTTTAGCATGGCCTCTACAGCTGGATGCCTGTCCTAATGTCAATCACTGTACAGAATGTACAGGGTGCTCTTCATGTGGCACTAGCACCAGTGCTTTTTACGTGGCACTAGCACCAGTGCATTTTACATGGCACCAACACCAAGTCCCTCACATGACAAAAACTCTCAACTGGGAGGAGAAGGGTAGTTTTGAGGGTGTGTGGCTCTGTACCATTTGAGAGATTTAAGGTATAGAAAGGACAGATATAGCTGTCTTGTTGTAGAGTAGATACATAGATACCCCAAAATTTTTATTATAATGTATTAATTTCAATAATTTAAATCTCAAAACAGTTTGTATTTTGTTGTTCTTAATTAGTTTAACCCCACTCCTTTACCTCAGCTTTGATGAAGCCACTATATAATAAACAGGGGACTGATCCAATAATGAGGTGTAATCCAATGACCATTATTCCAGTGTTTCAATTAGAGTTCCAGCCGTGACTATTTTCATGTCTTTTATTCAGGCATACTGTATCTAAGACTGCATTAAGCAGTGTCCTTTCTTTCTTTAAGATAGTAACAGGAGATTTAAAGGAGTTTCATTACTATTATTAGCAAGTCAAACAACTGCATAGAAGATCCAAGATCTCTAGTTAGTTTAATTAACACTTAGTTATTTTGTTTCAGTATTTAATTTTATACCATATTTGGATATCACGTTTGGTTATCTAACTTTATATATGTCAAACTCTTGAAAAATAGGGAGAAATGTTTTATGAACTGTGGACATTTCCATGAATTAATGGAGCAACTGAGAATCTCACTTCATCTTTCTTTTAGACCACAAAGTCAATAACAGGTCCTCTATGCAGTTGAAAACAAAAGAAAAGGACACTTTGGATAATGTTGTTTGAGCACTTTATTTGAATAACAGACAAGATGGTCAAGGTTGGAAAGTCTTTGATCATCAGCCTGTTTGATAAACAAATACTACAAGGCATTATGTCTGATTCAACTAATCCACAATCCTACATTGAATAATAATTATGGTTTCAAATTTTGGTACGAGTTCAGAGCAGAGGTTAAGTTGATTACATCAACCCCAGTGCTCAACTGGTATTTATTTTATTGACCCCCAAAAGGATGAAAGGCAAATCGACCTTGGCAGAATTTGAATGCAGAAAGTAAAGACAAATGAAATGCTGCTAAACATTTTGCCTGGTGTGCTAACAGTTCTGCCAGTTCATGGCCTTAATAATATCAATAATAGTTTCAAATTTTGGCACGAGGCCAGCAATGTCGGGGAAGTGGGTAAGTTAATTAGATCATCTTTAGGAGTAAAATGTTGATCAGCATAGTTGTTGAAGTTGAGAGCTTGAAACATAGGTGACAGGTACTTCTTTTTCAAGAAATATTTCCTCAACTTTGACCCAATTGTAATTGAGGTTGCTAATAAAGTATCTGGATAATTTTTGATGTTTAACAATCAAAATTCTTTTCTGTTGGATTCCATGTCAAGTTTTCCCCACACTAATGTCTAATTTCATAACATTCAAGTTTCAACAGATGTCTAAAACTGGGTAAAATGAGTAATGACTAAGTTCAATAATTCTTCTCTTTAACTGTATGATGCATAAATATATAGGGAAGAAAGCCACTCTAGTAGATCGTGAAAACCTATAGAGAATACTTTATGCTGAGTTCATAGATTTATTTGAGTTTTGTTAATTTTATATCATGTGCCATTTTCCCATTTGACCTAGATATTTTAAATTTTTGTGGCATCTCTTATCTTTCTGATGTCTAATGAAAGATATTGATGTATATGAGTCTTTTTTCAAATGTAATTCTGAAGAACTGAAGAAGCAAATTTATCTTACCTTGTCTTACTTGTTTTGCCCCACCTACATTTTCCTTTATATATGCACAAAAGAACAGCGGTAATTTTCTGAAATAGTGTTCTAAATATATCATAGTGTTTTTAATGCATTTACAGAAGATTATTTGCTTAGCTGATAATTTTTGTAAGGCAGTGAAAATTTCTTAAAAATATATTTCTTCACAAAGCCAAAAATGCAGTAAATATGCATTGTTTCCCCCACCCCTAGATAACTGACCATGTCACTGAAAGTGTCATGCTCTTTAAAAGCTTTTGTTATCTTACAATTGATTTCGAAATTATATTTTCTTCTTTACTGTGAATGGATGTAAAGCGAAGAACATCGCAGAGAAATTGTAAGGTAAAAAGCGTAACTGTTAAAGGACGTGCAAAACTTAAAAAGAAAAACAAAAAAAAAAACGGCAGTGTTAATTTTTTTTGTTTAACAGCCATATTTTTGCTGTATCTCATACCTATCACTGAACTTACTCCATAATGGAGATAAAAATGGTAAAATGATTTCTTTATCTTTTTATTTATTATTTAGCTCAATGAAGGAATGACTGTAGTCATTTCAGATCCTCTCAAATTTATAAATCATATTAACAACAAAGAATTGAGTGGAAAACTCGTAAATTTTAATCATTATTATTAAAGGTGATGCTCCAACATGTTATATGATGGTTAACACCAACAATGATTTTTGCGAAATGTGATATTTCTAGTACCGGTATAAAATAACAACTAACCATACACTTCCATCTGTCTAAATACAAAATAACACACATTATTTACATTTGACGGATATTTGTCCTCATCTTGGTTGTCGTTAACACAATGTTTCGGTTGATATTTTCGATGTTTACGCCATATGCCCGTGAATAATAATAACATCGAAAAATACCTTAGGAATGAGAACCCAGGTTCAAAATTTCCCCAAGACACCTGATGAAGGCTGGAGGGTATATCAGCCGAAACGTTGTGTTAACAACAAACAAGGAGAGGACAAATATCCGTCAAATGTAAATAATGCACATAATTCCTCATCTCTTAAATATAGAACAAAATAACACAGTTACCGGCTCATTTATCTTGCTACTTAAAATGAAATATTCCGAAAACAATTGCAGAGGTTTCATCTCCGATGCAGTTTCTGTTCTGTGATTGTTCTTTGATAAACTTAGCTAATATTTTAAGATACTTATTTGATCCAGTTCACATACACATCTATACATTATGTATTTACGGCATGAGTTGTAAGGAGTCATATGAATATGTATTTAGTCTCACAGTTAAACTAGGCCCATCATGTATATTTCGGACTAGGCTAATCTATAACAGGTAAACGGTAGGTATAAAATATGATTCCATATCTGGATATTACATCGCACCATCTTTTACTCCATTATAAACGTGTAATCAAGTGAATAGAAAATAGAATATCACGAAACACTGTATTTTATAATTAGAATTGTTTCTTCGATTGAAGATGGAATGAACTTAGAAAGAATTCTTATTGTAATAATTGCACAAAGAAGCAATATCTTACTTATTAGCGGTCCATACTCGAGTCGTCCAATCTCTGGACCCTGATATTATAATATCTTCGTGAAGTGGACAAGTGGTCAGTGTTCTTACATCATTTTCATGTCCTACAATGGTAGACCGCAGTTTATATGGCGACGCCATTATTACCGGTGTATAATAAATATTTACCTCTTTCTATAAAAGAACACCATTCCTCATTATCTCAGGAACATTTGATCATAACACATCTGCTTTCTTCCTTATCATTATCATTTAGCGTTCGTTTTCCATGTTGGCATGGGTTTGACTGGAGCTGGCAAGCCAAAGGACTGCACCAAGTTTTATTATCTGCTTTGGCATGATTTCTACGGCTGGATGCCCTTCTTTTTACAATATCACGGATGAGGTTACCAAGTAACTTGCAAGACAAAGACCTCTCAGCTGAGAGAGGGAGTTGTATTGAAGGAGGTGGCTTTTTTCCAGTTGAAAAGAGGTTAGAATATAATAGAGAGATAGAAACTGGTATCTTACTGTAGAGGATATATGGCTACACCAGTCGGAAAAGAGAGAAAGAGAGAGAAGATGGTGGTGGAGATGTATAAGAGTGTACCCACAAGGTACAGGAGTGTAAAATAAGTGAAGTAGTACTGAGGATTGGACAGGATGAGCTGGGAGAAAGTTTACAAGCGTGAGAAAGGAGAGTGGGAGATAGAGAAGGAAGGGAAGAGAAATGCAGTGGGTGGAAAGCAGTGACAGGACTGTCCACATGGCCTAGGAGTTACACTGGGCATTAGAATCTCAGGAAGACTGGACAGATGGGTCACAACTCCAGATCCATACAAAGTTCAACCTGGGATCTGGAACCAGGCCATGTGAACATTAAACTGAGTATATCTAACACCGTTCTGATAAACAGAGGAGGAGAAGGAGACTAATTTGTTACAGCCCAACTTTCTCATCTAGTTATGAAACCAATGTTACCAGAATATTTTCTCACATCCTTAAGAAAGCTTTTGCTTGCAGCATGGCTATTTTAATAGAGTGCCCTGGCCATGCCAAAACTTGCCTCTTTGGCATGACCAGAATAGTCAGAAAAGTATTAGATAGTTGAAAGAACAGATAGCATGGAGATGTAGGCTGCAGGTAGCAAGCCCACTATGCATGCAAGACTCCATGAGTTCCAACAAAACCTGAGTTAAAAAGAATAATACTGTATATATATATATATCATCATCATCATCGTTTAACGTCCGCTTTCCATGCTAGCATGGGTTGGACGATTTGACTGAGGACTGGTGAAACTGGATGGCAACACCAGGCTCCAATCTAATTTGGCAGAGTTTCTACAGCTGGATGCCCTTCCTAACGCCAACCACTCAGAGAGTGTAGTGGGTGCTTTTACGTGTCACCCGCACGAAAACGGCCACGCTCGAAATGGTGTCTTTTATGTGCCACCCGCACAGGCCAGTCCAGGGGCACTGGCAACGATCTCACTCGAAAATCCTACGGGAGCCAGTCAGGCGGTACTGGCAACGGCCACGCTCAAAATGGTGCATCTCATGTGCCACCCGCACAAGAGCCAGTCCAGGGGCACTGGCAACGATCTTACTTGGCTTGCCGGGTCTTCTCACGCACAGCACATTTCCAAAGGTCTCGGTCAGTAGTCATCGCCTCGGTGAGGCCCAATGTACGAAGGTCTTGCCTCACCACCTCAGCCCAGGTCTTCCTGGGCCTACCTCTTCCACGGGTTCCCTCAACTGTTAGGGTGTGGCACTTTTTCACGCAGCTATCCTCATCCATTCTCACCACATGTCCATACCAGCGCAATCATCTCTCTTGCACACCACAACTGATGCTTCTAATGTTCAGCTTTTCTCTCAAGATACTTACACTCTGACGGGTATTCACATTGACATTACACATCCAACGGAGCATACTGGCTTCATTCCTTGCGAGCTTACGTATGTCCTCAGCAGTTACAGCCCATGTTTCACTGCCATGTAGCATGGCTGTTCGTACGCATGCGTCATACAGTCTGCCTTTTACTCTGAGTGAGAGTCCCTTTGTCGCCAGCAGAGGTAAGAGCTCTCTAAACTTTGCCCAGGCTATTCTTATTCTAGCAGTTACACTTTCAGCGCACCCACCCCCACTACTAACTTGGTCACCCAGATAGCGGATGGTATCGACTACCTCTAGTTTTTCTCCCTGGAATGAGATAGAAGTTGTTTCCTGTTTGTTTACAGTGTTTATTGCACCTGAACATCTGCCAAATACAAAAACTAACTTCGTAGTTAATCTGCCTTTGATATTGCTGCACCTCTTATGTGTCCATAGCTTGCACCGGGTACATCTTATAGAGTTACTACCTACTCCTTTACTGCATACTGAGCAGGGCCATCTACCTGAAGGGGTTTGTGTTTTATCTACCTTCCTACTTATTAGGATTTTGGTTTTAGCTAGGTTGACTCTAAGGCCCTTCAATTCTAGACCTTGCTTCCACACCTGAAACTTCTCCTCTAGTTCTGATAGTGACTCCGCAATTAGGGGAAGGTCATCAGCATAGAGGAGCTCCCAGGGGCAACCTGTCTTGAACTCCTCTGTGATTGCCTGGAGGACTATGATAAATAAGAGGGGGCTGAGGACGGAACCTTGGTGGACCCCTACCTCTACCCGGAATTCATTGCTGTATTCATTTCCAACCCTCACCTTACTGGCAGCATCTCTGTACATGGCTCGCACAGCTCTCACTAACCATTCTTCTATCCCAAGTTTCCTCATTGACCACCAGATAAGGGATCGGGGGGCCCTGTCAAAGGCTTTCTCCATGTCAACGAAAGCCAGGTACAGAGGTTTATCCTTAGCTAGGTATTTCTCCTGGAGCTGTCTCACTAGAAATAAGGCATCAGTAGTGCTTTTACCTGGCACGAACCCAAACTGCATCTCATCTAAATTGATTCGTTCCCTAATTAGTTGGGCTATGACCCTCTCTGTAACTTTCATAACCTGATCTAACAGCTTGATGCCTCTGTAATTATTTGTATCTAAAGCGTCACCTTTACCTTTGTAGCAGTTGACTATGATGCTGCTACACCAGTCATTGGGTATGACTCCTTCGTGTATCACCTGGTTCGTAATACGGGTGACTAGGCTATAGCCAACACTGCCAGATATTTTGAGCATCTCTGCAGTGATTCCTGATGGGCCGGGGGCTTTCCCGGTCTTCATACTCTTAATTGCTTTATCTACCCTGGTACTATCAACTCGGATAGCTGGTCCCTCTATTGGGTCGACATACGGCAGGCTCTCTTCCTCCCATTCATTCTCTTTATTAAGCAATCTATCGTAGTGGCATCTCCAGACCTCTTTCTTTGCATCCTCATTTAGTGCAAGCGTACCATCATCCATGCGAACACATTTCTCTCCTACAACATCACTATTCTCTCTCCTACACTGTCTTGCAACACGAAATACCTCGAGTCTTTGGTCCTCACGGCGCAGAACATTGGCAAATCTTTTCTTATCTGCTTCCCCTCTGGCTAAATAAACCTGTCGCCTAGCCTCCCTTCTGGCACATTGGTACAATTCCCTGCTACCACCGTTCTTCCAGTCCTTCCAAGCCTGTTTCTTTTGTCTAATAGCCCTGTCTACCTCCTTGTTCCACCACCACGTTACTCTGGGTCGGGAGGGGACCTTACACCACCCACAAATCTGGTCGGTGGCTTTCAACAGGTTGTCCCGCAGAAATCTCCATATATATGTACATAATAAAATACAAAATACATATATGATATTTTATGTTTGGTAAAACATATATTTTGTTATATTTACTGCCAGGATTACATAATTTACATAATTTCTTGTTGAAATATTATGTAATCTTATTAATTCACCCTCTCAGTGTTTAGTAATAAATAGAAAGAATGGTGTTTAGTGCTCAATATATATGTGCTGTGATCTCTGTAGGGAGGCAGTCTCATTCCCTTCCTCTCCTCCACCTTCTTCATCCGACAAAGCGACAAATCTGTGAACATCCAAGACGTAACGTAGCATTCCATCCTCAAAAACATTATTTTTGGAGTTAACAGCTGTCACTGTTCCTCTGTTCTACTGAGATCTGCAGTGTGCTTTTGGTGGGGCTTGACCCAGACTTCCTCTCCCACCTCCACAAAGACAGGCTCTCTCTCTTTTGCAGGGCATTCTGATGGTTTACTAGGGTGCCACAATTCATATTTGAACATCGCTCTGTACTGATCGAAATGACATTTTGTACCAGAACACTGCCTCCAGTGGCGGGATGCGGCCCCTCTCTGCCATGGCCTTGATCATTTGATGATGTCTTTTCATGATCCCATTTCCACTTGGCCTATATGCTGCTCTGAAGAAGCGGTGCACATTCCACTTATCAAGCTTCTCCTACAGTGTCTCCAAATGAAATGCAGAGTTGTTGTCCATCAGCAGTTTGTCCACAGGGCCCCGCTCCAGGAATATCTTGTTCAGGTTATGTGCAATCTTGTCTGCAGTATCTGTCTTCAATTCCCTCCAAATGGCCATCCAACCCAGCCTGCAGTCGACCATCGAGAGATACGTCCCCTACCAGTAGCATATCATCCACCGCCAATCATCTCCAGTTGTGCACTACTGAGATGTTTCCCTGCTCATGCACACCTAGAGCAGGGTCAATAGATTGACACCTATCACAATTCCCAACCATCTTTTGGATGCTCTGCCCAGTTACATCAGGGTCAACCTTCCTGGCAAGATACAGGGTTGTATCCATGTCCATACGATGTATGGCATGCAGTCTCCTTAGTTTCGAGTCATATAACCGACACACTGCAGCTATCCCCTGCTTCGAATCTTCTGGCTCCACTAACAAGGCCTTTTTCACCCTAGTTAAAACACCTGCCTTGCTCCTTTCTGAAGGCACAAAACCCACACTCAGCTTCAAACTAAATTCAGCAGCTAGTTCTCCTAGAATCTCTAGGCAGCACTTTACTAACATCTCTGCTGTCCCTTTGGTTCGAACCGTCTTTTTGTCAGTGATCACTGATCCTACCCAACCAAGCATGGTGGCTGAATCAGTTTGGATTTTGATGGAATGCAGCCCCCATTTCAGGGACAAGTTCACCCTCTTCAGCACTGTGTCCAACTCGGCTACATTGATGTGGCTGTAATCATCAGCTTTTTGAAGGCATGTTGCGTCCTCTACTTCAACGCCTCCAATTTCCAGTACAACCTCAATTGCTATGCTGCTAGCATCACACCATACAGTCCTATTCTCCAATTTGGGCATGTACCAGTTATTTCTTACTGGGTCTTCTGATCTTGTCCTCTCTATGATCTCCTGCATCATTACCACTGTCCTCTCTCCCACATTGTCCCTTCTGCTCGTCTCTTGATGTAGCTGCATGCTGTCCACAACCACCCTGTGATTGGGTAGTGTCCCATGAACCTCCCAGACATTGAGAACAGTTCTCTCCTGCTGTCACTGGTACCCAGTTCCGGGATCTCATTCCCCCTCCAGAACACCAATGAGCCTGTTCTATCTCTTTGAAGCTTGAGCCCCAGTGCGGTTCCTCCAACCATTGGCTCAAACTTCTTGAGGTGACTTACAACCTCTGTGGCATACACTATGGTCTTGTCTATCAAGATAGGAATTGGTGGTCCTTCTTATCCTGTCTGCTTTTCCCATGATAGACTTGAGCACTTTTGCTATGATCATCAGCTTGGAATTTAGCCTGAAACCCAGCCTACTCAAACAGTATATCTGACCCTTGTATCACATCAGCTGATACTATCACAGTTTCTCGCTCACATAGAGCTGCAAATATGCCGACTTCAAGTTGACAATTATTGCTGCCCTTGTCATCTGTCTCCACTCCCGCTGTGTCTCACTGCAGACATCAGTTGCCTCACCACCTGTGTGAGATGATACATGGCCATTCATCTCCCAAAAGTCCAATACTGGCCTGACTTTGCCTTTTGTTGGCTGCACCACTGCCATTAGTGGTAACACTCCACTCACCACCTCCTCCTTCCATGGGATAAGGACACCCTCTTTAATCCACCTCTCTTTCAAACTCACTCCTGGCATGTCCCGTCAAAGTATAGTGATAGCAGCTCAGCCTGTTCTTCAGTATCAGGGGCTCCCCTTTCTAGCGCCACTCTACCATCCACCACTGACCGTTAAACACCGCCCAAAAATCTTTGTCCTTAATGGTGTAAGCAGTACAGTCCCTCGTGGGGCTCTGCTACCTCTCATGTTGCAGACTTATGGTGCATGATGTCCCTGCACATCCAAGCGAAACCATGCCTCCAACAACACTGAAACCTCCAAGACAATTGATTGCATCTATCCCCATCACCATGTCAATTCTGTCTACCACATGGTCAATCACAATTGCCTGCAGCCTCAGTGTTGTAGTAACGCCTGCGCATGCGTAGAATTAATAAAGCAAGCGTTTCCCGCTCATTTCATTCTCTTTCACGCTGGCCAGCGATTGAGCATGGACGTATGTTTAAAAGCTGTCTCTACATCTTTCGGTCTTACTCTCGACAGCTAGTTATTCTCACCTCTAAAGATGTATAACTAAAGATATGTATGTTTTACCAAGTATATAAATGTTGTTTAAGTTGTTTAGTCTGGAGTTCAGCGTTCCGTCTATTTCTTCAATTTTATAGTAGAAAGTCAGGTATACAATCTAAAGATGTATAACTCACTTTCTACTAAAGTGTCATGCCTCACACTGCTATCTTCATGTCGCTGCTACCATTACATCCAATCTTGCTGCCACTGACCACCTGAACACTACTCATGCCCTTTCATTTTTTTGTCATCTTCAGGGTCACGAGAGACATCGTACAGCCTGTATCTATGAGGGCTTTAAACGCCTTTCCTCCAACCGAGACTTCCACAATTAGCTGTGATTGCACAATCCCCTCTAATCACTTGCGGGTGAAGCTTGAGAGGCAGCAATTTCCCCATGGCCTCTTCCCTGGCTGCAATTTCGAGCGATATGCTCAGCCTGCCTGCACCAGTAGCAAATAGGTCTGGGCTTCGTCTCTCGCCCCGGTTCATTTGCGCAAATTTTGGTTTTCAGATTCGTTTAATACAAATTTTTTTACACCTATTACACTTGTTAGCTTTTGTTTTGTTTTGGTGGCCGGGAGTTAAACTAGATATTAACCTTTTTTTAAATCCTCGTAGAAAATAGAGATTACGAATCTTTAAGAATTAAAAAAAAAAAACTTTTCTTAAAGAAATACTCAAATTCCCTTCCCCAACCTCTACCCATCACCTCCGAATGTTTCACATTTAGCTTTTTTGAAAGCGGGGAAGTTTTTCCAGAAATAATGTCGTTTAGCTGCTGTTTCTCGCATGTCGGGTTTTCTGGTGCTGGTCTTATATTTTTGACGTCTGCTGTTTCAGCAGAATTCTACGCATGCATGAAACATCAAACGAAAGTGAAACATTCGGAGTTTTTAGCTTTTTGAAAGCGGGGAGGTGATGGGTATTTCTCTAAGAAAAATTAAAATTTAAAAAAACATTCCCAGATTCGTAATTTCTGTATTCTTCTACGTGGCTTGATTAAAAAATTCGAGAAAAAGTTAAAAATTAAGAAATTGAAGTGGGATGGGGGAAATTAAAATTTTGAAACCGTGATTTTTGGGCAAACACCGGAAATGGGCGGTGTACACGCGCTTTACCTTCGCCAATGTTCCTCTCCCTCACAAAATTTTTTTTCTTTTTTAATCGTCAAATCGTAATTTATATCAATAAAACGAATCCGGAAAATTTCATCGAAAAATATTTATTTTAAAGGAAGTTATGCGGAAACAAACTCAGCTGTAGTGGTCATTGTTAGAAGTAAATAATATTTTTTGTTTTGCGTCAGAAATTTAGTGCTTTGACCCAACTTAATCCAAATTACACTCTATATTCATCCAAACCACACCACACAAAGCTAACAACAAAAAACCACTTTAAACAAATATCAACACTACATAAATTATAGAACGAAGAGATGATTACATTTTCACTTATCCGCTGACGGAAATAAAGAAGTTAGATTAAGCGTTGCTGCATTAACTTTTAGTAACGTTGGCAGAGATTAGAAATTTTATTTCTGATAAGCATTAGAAGAAAACGATAACCGCCGGAAACATTTGGACGAACGTATATTTTTAATCACATGTATATGAGGAAGTTTGACAACCTTTCATTACAAGTATGACTTCTCAACTGGCTCTGGTAAGGTGCTTTCGTTTTATTATTTATAATTGTTCAACATTTGGTAGGTTCAGGCAAGTTTCTACTGCAGGTGACCTGCTACCCCCCCCCCGTGTCTCTTCTTTCTGTTGTTGGGAGTGTGCAAACTCTTCCCGGTATTGAAATACGTCAGTTTTTCTCTCTTGAGGTGTGACGCAGTCTTTTGTTGTATTATTATCTTTCATCCTTTCGGGGTCGATAAAACAAGTACCAGTGAAACACTGGGGTCAATATAATCGACTAGTCCCCACTCCAGAAATTTGAGGTCTTGTGTCTCCAGTAGAAAGGATTATTATTACCTTTCGTCCTTTCGGGGTCGATAAAATAAGTGCCAGTTGAACACTAGCATCGATATAATTGACTCATCCTCTCCCCACAAATTGCTTCCCTTCTTGTCTGTTACTGTTATTACAATGACAAAGAAAACCAAATAGTTATTTTATTTAAAACAGTAAGACAACAATTATTTCTACAAGGGAACTTTTACGTCGTTGTTTGATCTACAAGATATATATTTAATCTGCTCTTTCAATGTTCATCAGAAACAGAAAACAACTAAAACTGTAGGAACCCCTCACTCGATCTGCTAAAAATAGCAGCCGAATATCACTTAAATCACATTCCACCAAATGAAATCAAAGCAAGAACACACTAGATAAAGTGAAAAGTCTCGGATGGAAAGTTTGGCAGAGGTAAAGAATATGCACACCACCCGTTTTCGGCGTAACAAAAAACCAAACCCCTAACCCTTACCCCTAACCCTAAACACCGGGTATGCATATTCTTTACCTTCGCCGGAAAGTTTTTGGTGAAAGGTCTGCTCAGTCCGGCTCAGTTAGGGCGAAACAACAAAAGTGCAAATTTTTATTTTCATATATAACGTATAAACATGTACATTACAATTAAATTTAGTTAACTATTTCAGCAGTCATTCTGAATTACTACAGTTAAAATATAAAGTTAACTAACAGTATAGCCCGGCGCTGCCCCGTATTAAGCTAGGATTATTAAGTGATCAAGTGCTTTATTTCAAACCAAAATAAGTAACATCAACATCAGATTTGAGGGAAATCCGTTGAAATTGGTTTGGCTGAAAATGGTTTGCTGGCAATTTGATTGGGGAATCCCATAAGGAATCAGTTTATTGGTTATTTCCACTCATTGACTGTTTTTTTTTTTAAGTTGCATTAGAGATCTGCATAGGAGAAGGTTGATCTGAAGGTTTGCATTGGGGATCTGGATTGGAGTAACTTAGGAAAACTTACCAACAGCCTTAACCAAAAAATAAGGGGCCTGTCCCTTCTAGGTTAACTCTATGAGCAACTTAGCCAATCACTGATATCAGCTGAGTGAGCATTGTTGTTGGAGAATATGGAAAACATATTTTAAAATCTCAAATTTACCATGAAAAACTCCTTTATATTTCTTATCAACAACTATAACAAGAACATCAGAGATAGTTAACCATCACACTTAAAATTATAAACATGCCCCACCCTCTTTGCACACAGAACACAAAAATACAACACCTTTACAACATTTGCAACACACAGAGAAAGTATAAGTAACAATTTGTAAACCGCAAAAGCAATTCCCTCTCCTCCTCCACCAAAGGCACTCACAGATACTACATTTGAAAAATAATCAAAATCAGTACTAGTGTACAAACAATATTAGATTGATTGTCAAATACGTGAGTTATGTCTTAGCACAAAAATGTCAATAAGGCATAGATGTCCACAAAAATAGTGCATTTTGCTCCTTGATAAACTGAACATAGATGACCTAAACAGTGAAATAAAAATACCAAAAATGAGAGATTACTAGGACATGGATGGAGTCTAGATTATTCCTGTTGCAAGCTACAACACTACAGTTCTTCTTGCCATTACATGTACAATTCCAAATTTTTGGATGTCTAAACACTTAAGAACACTTATAAAAAGGAAAGACACACTGGATAATGTAGTCCTCAATACCCCTAAAAAGATAGAATGATCATGGTTAGAAGATCTTTGATCATTGATCTGCTCAATCAGGATTGATGTGAACCAGATGAACAATTACAATAACAACTTAAAATAGTATTACTTCCACTTAATCCTTTTGAACAGAGATCTTTGAACTAGTTTGTCCCTTCAACCTTGACTGTATACAAGTGTACAAAATCCTACATATCTGGATTATACATAGATGATATGTACTTGGAATGGTAGTGGTGCATTTACCCTTCCTGATGTTGAAATAAAAAAAAAACAAGCATGGAAGTTTTTGAGTAAGGAGAATGCAAGGGAGAAAGAAGGCCTACTACAAGTAGATCTAACAGAGGGACCAATCATTCAAATTGAAAATAGAGAGAGATTAAGGATATAAAGGTAGGCAGGCATGTAGTTCTTCAGAAATTACCACTGAAGGGCTTAAAATGACTGGTAGAGCTAATCACCTGCATAGTCAATCAAGTAGTACAGGAAGGTGCAATACCCAGTAACTGCTGTAGTAGCATTATCAACAACTACTCGGGCAAAGGAGATGCACTAAAGAGGGGAAACTACAGTGGTAGCAAACTGTTGGACCAGGTTATGAAAGTTAGAGAAATAAGTAATAACTCAATTGATAAGGTAGAGAGTTAACATAGATGGAATGCAGTTTTACTTTGCACTAAGAAGCAGTACTAATGATGCCATCTTCCTGGTGAGACAACTGTAAAAGTACTTAGCCAAGAACAAGCCCTTATACCTGGCATTTGTTGACCTAGATAAAGCTCTTGATAGGCTTCCACATTCTATAATCTGGAGGTTATAACAAGAGTCAGACTGGCTGGCTGTAGGAACTGCTATATGCTGATAATCTAGTTCTTATAGCTGTATCTATAGTAGTTTTAGAGAATAAATTCTAGATGGAGGTAAAACCTACAGTTGACAGGCATTGAAGTAAACTTAGCAAAGACTAAAGTTTTGGTAAGTAGGATAGAATAATAGACTTGTAGTGTGTATATATGTTCAGTATCAAGTATTGAAATGGCTGCATATATATTATTAGAAGAATTCTTACAAAGAAGGAGAATAAATTTAAGGACTATATATTTGCTACATAAAAATATATTTTATTCAGTGGTTTGAGTGGCTGTGTGGTAAGTAGCTTGCTTACCAACCACATGGTTCTGGGTTCAGTCCCACTGCGTGGCACCTTGGGCAAGTGTCTTCTACTATAGCCTCGGGCCAACCAAAGCCTTGTGAGTGGATTTGGTAGATGGAAACTGAAAGAAGCCCGTCGTATATATATGTATATGTATGTATACGGTAGTGCTTTTCAGGAACTAAAGGGTGAGGTTTACCAGAAGAAAAATCGCAAAAGGATCTGTTTGTTTGATGTCGCAACTGGGAAAAATTGGAGCTCGAAAGGAATTAGTTCTGGTTGTATATTATTAAATCAATGGATGGTTGATCTTCTGACATTTCATTCATGTTAATTTCTGCAGTTGAAAATAACGTGTTTACAGGTAAACGGGATAAAGAATCTGCAACAATGTTCTCAGAACCTGGAATATATTGTAATCCAAATGTTGAATGTCTCTCGGGGAAAATTTATCTGGCTTGCAGTGTCAAGTGAAAAATAACGGTTTATGGTCCGTAAATATTGTGAAGTTTCTCCCTTCTAAAATGTGTTGGAAGTGTTTAACTGAGAGGTAAATAGCTAATAGTTCATGACTGAACACACTATATTTAGTTTCAGCTGGTTTCAACTGCATAGAGAAAAATGCCAGAGGTTGCCATTCGCCATGGTGGAGTTGTTGAATGACTGCGCCAACGCCAATTTCGGATGCGTCAACTACAAGAGAAATTTCAGCATCAGGAATGGGGTGAGCTAACATGGAGACATGAGAGAATTTCTGCTTAATATCGTCGAAAGCTTGTATTTCAGCAGGAGTTAAAGTAATCTTTTCTGTTCTCTTCTTGCGGTGTCACAGTAATTTGTTGAGATGGTATAAAGTTTCAGCACAATGAGGTATAAAACAGTGATAATAATTAGCTAATCCAATAAATTGTCTGAGCTGTCTTAATGAAACAAGAACTGGAATTTTCACGATAGCCTCAACCTTTTCTGGCAATGGCCTAATTCCATCCTTATCAATGGTGTGTCCAAGGAAAGTGAGAGAAGGCACATCGAAAATACATTTGGTAGCGTTGATACAAATTTTCTATTGAGAAAACCTTTCAAAAAGTTGCTTCAAATGAATCTCATGTTCTTTCTCAGAAGAACTAGTGATGAGAATATCATCAGTATAGGCGTAGACAAAATCTAATCCGCGTATTACTTCAATGAAATGTTGAAAAGTACTAGTGGTGTTCCTTAACCCAAAGGGCATGGTAAGAAATTCAAATAACCCGAATAGAGTTGCAATAGCTGTTTTCAGAATATCATCTGGGTTTACAGGAATCTGATGGTTTGCACGTATCAAATCTATTTTTTGAGAAAATAGTGCAATCATGTAGAGAAGATGCAAAATCCAGAATATGAGGTATTGTATATTTATCTGGAATGGTAATAGCGTTGAGTCGTCTATAGTCACCAGTAGGTCTAAAATCACCAGATTTCTTTTTAGCTAAATGAAGTGGTGACAACCAGTTACTCTTTGAAGGACGAATTATTCCAAGCTGGAGCATGTGGCTGAACTCTGCTTTAGCAGCTTTGAGTTTTTCAGGTGGTAAACTTCTGGGACACGAGAAAACGGGAGATCCATTGGTGGTTATATGATGAGTAGTTGTATGTGCTGAAGCATTGACATTAAAAGTTAAATTAGTTAATTCAGGAAAGGATTGAAGCAAGGCTTGATATTTATCTGGTTGATCCGCAATAAAAGATAGCGCACTGACAGAAGTGGAATTGAAATATCTTCCTAAAGTGCATAACTGTGTACTGCTATCAATAAGTCTCTTTCTTTTGACATCCACTAATCGTGAAAAATGATGGAGAAAATCACCTCCTAAAATTGGGTGAGGATAAAAACCAACTGGAAACTTTGTCTGAGATTCAGGTCCAGTGTGAGTGAAATCTCACCAAAAGTTTTAGTAGGAAACCTGTTGACTGCTTGAAGAGATATATCAGAAGTGAAAAGTTTTTCTTTGATAAATTTAGATGGCGATACACTGCAGGACGCTCCAGAATCTACTAGAAATTCCTTCTTAGACTCGAAATCAAGTATGAAAAATGCGCACCTATAAAACTTCTTGCAAGATCATTCAACTATTTTAGCTACAGACCACAGACTACTATAGACACTACTGCTATCAAAGAAATGGCCATGCCAGATTTGTAGAAAAGTCTATAAAGGAATTCTATGTAGTTTACCCAGTGTAAACTTTAGATCCATAAAAGATTAAGTGGAATCAGACAGGTTTTCTAGGAAGGTAGACTTCATGTGTGGCTGGTACATGGAGACAATAGGCACTAAAACTCATGTCAAATACTTGACATGCTCCCTAAAAGTAGTTTGTTGATATTTAGGTGATAGACTAGAAATGGAGGTTAGGATATATATTTGGCTCTGTCACTTAATATGTCTGTTTTAAGTGTACATCTACTGTCTTCACTTCACTTCTTTGATACTCTCTTATCTCTTTATTTCCCATCTGGATCATTCACTGTACCAGATTGCCTATGGAATTTGATATGGCGTTTGATCTGTATGACCCTTTCATCTACTGGGTATACTTTCTCCTGTACCATGCCTCTCGTTTTCCTAAGGATGGGGTTGGGCCTTCCTCTATTCAGTGCCTCTAACTACCATCATCCTTATCACTCTATCTCTCTTGTCTATTACAAGGCCTTAGTATAGAGATTTACATTGGATCTGCTTATATGAGACACATTATACCATCACCTACTCTATACTGTCAATCCTCACTCCCCTTCCTCCAGGCCACTCATTATTGAGAGCCACCACTCTCTTACCACTGTCCATCTCTATTATTATCCATTACTCTCTTCTCCCCCACTGTCTTGTTACACCTATCATGCTTTCTTACCAGTGTCTACTTCTCTTCCTCTCTACCACACTATCACCCTAATCACTGTTTCTACCATCATATTCTTGCTTTTGCTGTCTTCGGCCATTCATTTGTGTCATTACTATTTCCCTGCTGTTCATTCTTTTGGTCATGTGAACGGACACACTGTAGACCAGTGAAGATCTTTTATTCTTGCATGATACAAAGTAACCTCACTAGTGTTGGTGCCATATTAAAATGGACCTATTTCACACTGAAAAGTTGTCAGTGAATGAACAGTGCTTACACAGGGAGAAAGAAGTTCTCATGTCTTCAACAAATGGTTTTGTTGAGGACATAGCAACTTCTCAAGTGCTGGTACTACTACAAAGCTTATCCAGTACACTCAGCAAAGTGGTTGGTGTTCAGAAGAACATTCAGTTACAGAAAAATTGTACTTAACATGGAGTACATTAGCAAGATGTGGTTTCCTAAACCATCTAGGAGTAACTCTGAATAAGAATAGATTTCAGAGCATGATCTTCCCAGCCGATGGCATTATAGAGAATGGATGTAAAATGGACACACACACGCACGCACGCACGCACTAATAATAATAATAATAATAATATATATATATATATATATGGGTACCGGACGTCACCAACTGTAAACAGCATGAAGCACGGAAACAAGTGAGTTAAATACACAAACCATGAGAGAAAAAGTAACTCAAAGAATAACCCTTCATCAGTTGTTGGAGGTCTATCTACTCCTCATTTCAAGCATTCAGTGACAATATGAGTCTTTAAAGACAGTTACTACCATAACTTCCAAAATAAATTTTGGATTTTATGGAGGGTCAAAGTTGGGAACAAAAACAGGACAGTGGAGACATACAAGGAAACCGGATGAAAACAAACATGGAGGGTCATTAGACCATAACGAGGGAAAAAACAGTGAATGCTGGAAGAAATATTTTCTTTGAAAAGAGAAAAGATAGATGTCCAGTCCTTAGAATGTTGTATAGGAAAAGAAAGATAGATGATGGTCATGTGTGAGCAACGAGAGAGAGAGAGAGAGAGAGAGAGAGAGAGAGAGACAGGTAGAAAATGGTAAAGGAAAGAAAAAGGGGATTAGAGAAGGATGGGGAAGAAAACAGCATAGAGTAGAGTTGCATCAAAAAGGTTAAGATAAACTTACTTGGAAATGGATGCCTGGCTTTCAATTAAATAATAATATAAATAATATATCATCATCATCATCATCATCGTTTAACGTCCGCTTTCCATGCTAGCATGGGTTGGACGATTTGACTGAGGACTGGTGAAACCGGATGGCAACACCAGGCTCCAGTCTGATTTGGCAGAGTTTCTACAGCTGGATGCCCTTCCTAACGCCAACCACTCAGAGAGTGTAGTGGGTGCTTTTACGTGTCACCCGCACGAAAACGGCCACGCTCGAAATGGTGTCTTTTATGTGCCACCCGCACAAGCCAGTCCAGGGGCACTGGCAACGATCTCGCTCGAAAATCCTACAGGAGCCAGTCAGGCGGTACTGGCAACGGCCACGCTCAAAATGGTGCATCTCATGTGCCACCCGCACAAGAACCAGTCCAGGGGCACTGGCAACGATCTTACTTGGCTTGCCGGGTCTTCTCACGCACAGCCCATTTCCAAAGGTCTCGGTCCGTAGTCATCGCCTCGGTGAGGCCCAATGTACGAAGGTCTTGCCTCACCACCTCAGCCCAGGTCTTCCTGGGCCTACCTCTTATATATATATATATATATATATACATACATACATACATATATATATATATATATGTATGTATGTATATATATGTGTGTGTGTGTATATATATATATGCACACAGTGTGTCCGTTCACTCAAGGGGACATGACCAAAAGAATGAACACCAGGGAAATAGTAATGACACAAATGAATGGCCGAAGACAGCAAAAGTATATATATATATATATATATATATATATATATATATATATATATACTTTATTTAAAAACAGCAGAAATATAAAAAAAGCTGTTACTCAGAGTTTCACGTTCCTGTTCATTGGACAGTTTTGTTAAAAATGGGAGAGAAATGACAATGCAATCAAACCTAATATAAATCAAAAAACATGGATCTGTTTTATTGGTCGTTTCAAATAACGGTCTTAGGTATGCAATGAACAAAATAAACAAGACAAATGAATTCAATATAGATTCATCCTATTTTTAGAAAAATCAAAGAAAACCTTAAATTGAAAAGTGGATTCAAAATACATATTGTAAATAATTATATTCGAATTATTGCTCAACACATATATCTCTCATATATATATAAATATGTAGGTAATTAGTAAGGGATTTCTCCAAATTTTTCTAGTTTGCTCCCAGTTAGGTATTCAAAATAGGTTATTCAATGGCTAACATATAAATCCTATAATAATTCTGATAAGATAAAAATTTAGAGATATATTCTGTTGGATAATTCTAAATATATTACCTTAAGGGTATGAAGACAGGAAAAGCTCCCGGCCCATCAAGAATCACTGCTTAAAATATTTGGTGGTGTAGGCTATAGTCTAGTCACCTGTATAGTCAACGAAGTGATACATGATGGAGTCATACCCAATGACAGGTGTAGCAGCACCATAGTCAACTGCTACAAAAGTAAAAGTGATGCATTAGATAAGAATAATTACAGAGGTATCAAAATATTGGATCAAGTGATGAAAGCCAATAACAGAGGAATTCAAAACAGGCTGCTCCTGGGAGCTCCTCTATGCTGATGACCTTGCTCTAATAGCTGAATCACTACCAGAACTAGAGAAGAAGTTTCAGGTGTGGAAGCAAGGTCTAGAAATCAAAGGGCCTTAGCATCAATCTAGCAAGAACTAAAGTCTTGGTAAGTAGGAAGGTAGAGAAATCACAAATCCCTTCGGGTAGATGGCCCTGCTCGATCTATAGAAAAGGGGTAGGTAGAAACTCCTATAAGTTGTACCTGTTGTAAGCTATGGACACATAAGAGGTGCAGCAATATCAAGGGAAGGTTAACTGGGAAGACAGTTTTTGTGTGTGGCAGATGCACAGGGGCAATAAACACTGAAAATGTGCAGAAAACAGCTTCCATCACATGCCAGGGGGAGAAAATAGAAGTAGTTGATAGCTTCTGCTACCTAGGTGACCAAGTCATTTGTGGGGGTGGATGCTCTGAGAGCACAGCTGCTAGAATAAGAATAGCCTCAACAAAGTTCAGAGAGCTCCTACCTCTGTTGGTAACAAAGGGTCTTTCACTCAGAGTTAAAGGTAGACTGTATGATGCATGTGTGTGAACAGCCATGCTACACGGCAGTGAAACATAGACCATTGACTGCTGAGGACATGCATAGGCTTGAAAGAAATGAATCTAGTATGCTCCACTGGATATGTAATATCAGTGTGCATACATGACAGAGTGTAAGTGCCCCTAACAGAAAAGTTGGGCATAAGAAGCATCAGATGTGGTGTGCAAGAGAGACAACTCTGCTGGTATGGTCATGTGTTGCATATGGATGAGCACAGTTGTGTGAAGAAGTGTTACACCCTAACAGTGGAAGGAACCTGTGGAAGAGGTAGACCAAGGAAGACATGGGATGAGGTGGTGAAGAACGACCTTCAAACATTGGGCCTCACAGAGGCAATGACAAATGACTGAGATCAAGTGAGATCATAGCCACAGCCAATACCAGTGTCACAGAACTGGCCCATTTAAAAGTACCCTTCAATCGTTGAGTGATATGCTGTGCTTGAGAAAACCTGTTGAGTCAAGTGAAATTGTAGTCGTGGCTGATGCCAGTGCCGCCTGATTGGCACTAGTGCTAGTGGCACGTAAAGAGCACTATTCAAGCGTGGTCGATGCAGTGCTGTCTGACTGGCCCCTGTACTGGTGGCACATAAAAAGCACCCACTACACTCTTGGAGTGGTTGGTGTTAGGAAAGGTATCCAGCTGTAGGAAACTTGCCAGATCAGATTGGAGTCTGGTGCAACCTCCTGGTTTGCCAGCATTCAGTCAAACCATCCAACCCATGCCAGCATGGAAAGCAGATGTTAAATGATGATGATGATGATATAAGTTTCCTGGAGTATATAATATCAATAATAATAATAAGGATTATTACGATGTGGCATAGCATTAAGATACTTGCAAATGAGAAAATTCACTTTTGCTCAGTATGTATGAGAAATAAGCATTTAAACAACAAAATTATATATTGTGTTTTGATAAACCAGATTATTTCTTCAAGCCCATTGATATGTTTGCAATATATATTGACTTTTTTCTTTTTCAATCTTGTCTCTACTTTTGTACAGATAAGACCAGTGTCACTTCACCTTTATCTTTGTTTCCAAAGCAATCAGATCAATGCTTTGTAAATTATATTTTCACTTTCATCTTTGTCAACTTAATAGTATGTCAAGTTTATTTTCAGTATTATTTCTGTTTCTAATCTGATAAAAACCATTGTTATGTAGATTGTATTTTCAGAATTTTCTCTGCTTTCAAATAGATAAAGAATAGCCTGGACAAAGTTCAGAGAGCTCCAATCTCTGTTGGTAACAAAGTGCCTTTCACTCAGGGTGAAAGGTAGACTGTATGATAAAGACCAATGTTACATCAGCTATATTTTTCTTATTGCTATATAATGTTGAACAACATTACCAACTTATTGATAGTTAGTTTGTGTCCTGTTTGTGGTGGTGGTGGTGGGGGCAACATGGCATTCCAATACAGCATCTTAATCAAACAGCTGAGTAATGAGGAAACCAGACCACTTACTAGAAATAGAAGCCAAATCACCCTCAACATATTTGATGATATGGACTTAGAGACATTATCTGTGAAAAATAAATCAATACTATGGTTATGCCTGGAAACATTTTGTCCTAACAATAGCTGAAAATATAAATATTCCATTTTAGACTATGAGCATTGCCCTTTCTTCTTGCATTAAAGGGTTAATATCCTATGTGGTACGCTTTCAGTCACAGGCCTGCACAATCAGGACTGATCAGGAACTAAACAATAGTAACAACAACCATGTAATCCAGGACAAACTGTCTTGAGGCTAGGGGCTTGATGACTAAACTTACTCCACCTAGTTTACTGGGTGAAGAAGATTGTGTCTACTTATCAAGATTAAAAAACACAAAGCATCAAAGGACAGAAGAGTCTTTTACAAAGATCAACCACACCAGAGAAGACAGGCACCACCTCTCGCTCTCTCTCTCTCTCTCTCTCTCTCATGATAGTGCATCTAAACTCAAATGCTATATTGGCTTTGTTGGCCCCTGGTTTGACTGAGGACTGGGAAAGATGGGCAGAGGACACTGGTCTCTTTCTAAGCACCAACAGCCTCCTTAGGCTATAGAATTTGGTTAGTTCTGTCTAAGATGACATTATCTAATCTTTGGGGTGGGGTGGGGGGCAAACCTGTGTGCTAAAGGTTAAAGGTAGAATGGATGAAGAAGAAGGTAAACTTGATTTTAAATGTTAGATTTTTGTGTTTCCATCCTGAAGACAGGCTGGATCTAGCCAATGTTTATATGCTTCCATTACTGGTTGCATATTTTTTCAAACTACATCTGCAAACATTATACAGTAGCTTTGAGCCCCCAGAAACAGCTGTCGGACCTGTAACAACATACCTTCTCCCCTTTAATTCTCTTTATCTATGTACTCTGTGTATGTTTGCTCTGTTAATATATAAATACATTCCTTATTTAATGAAAAAACTTAAACTTAATTTATGGTCTAATTCATTCCAGGTAGTAGACTGGTTCAACTCTATTGATAACAAACACTAAATTTATCCAGTTTGATATTTGTAGTCATTATTCCTCTATTAATTCCATCATCCTTAATAAAGCCCTATGGTTTGCACATAATAAAACTGGCCTCACTCAAGATGAAATTAATGTTGTTTTAGCAGCTAAAAAATCAATTATCAAATTTGATAATAAATTTTGAGTTCGAAAAGATAGACCTGGTTGCTTTGATATAACAATGGGAGCTAGCGACTCTGCCCAAGTTTCTGACCTAGTCAGTATTTATATTCTATCTGAAATAGCTGACCAATTCCCATATATCCTCAGTGGATTATATCACAATGATGGTCTTCTTTACCTCCAAAATATCTCAAATTAAAAATTACAAATTGTTAAAAATAATCAAAGATTAGTAATTAAAAATTACATAGTTTATATAAGAAAGAAACTTTCTAAAAAATATTATCATAACATAATTATTATAGAAATTAAATAAATGCTGAATTATCCAAAAAAATATAATCATAAGGACTTCGTAAATGTCCTTTTGATAATTATTCATTTCCATACTAAGAAAAATAATGCTAAAATTGAAATTACTTGGTTCTTTAGAGGAAAAAATCCCATTGTAATGTTTATATGCATTTATATTTATGGAAGAATAAAAGGGACATAATTACACAGAAGTAATTTACGAAGTATGTTTTTAATATGATGTACAATAAAAATTATTTATGTAAGAATAATTTTTATCTATACTTTTACATAAATAAATAAAAATTTCTTATCTTTCAGGGGAAATGATTCACTTTAAATCAATATATTTATAATTTAATGCATTGATACTTATGAAGGAATAATATAATACTAGAAATGTATAATATTTAGAACAGGTTCTACTTTAAATTCTAATTTAAATTAATATAATTACATTTAAGATCATTCAATATAAAATAACATAACTTTAAAACTTCCTAAGGACTTCAGTATCATTATCATAATTACTTCGTTTATTAGAGGAATATAACATATCGTAATGCTTATAATACACACACACACATATACATATATATATATAAAATACCTAGACACATACATGCATACATAGATGCATATACACACATATATACACACATATACACATAAATACATACATACACACATATATATATGCATATATACACATAAGAATACATAATACATATCAGTATTCATTTACCCAAATATGTAAAAAAAAATTACAAATAATTAACAAAAATAAGTTAACAGATACATATATACAGATATCAATATATATCAATATATATATATATATATATAAATAGCTATAAGAAAATGGAGGGGAATAGGTGGTATTCATCAACTTGCAGACATTGTCTTGTATCAATTTTAGATTAATAAATCTTTAGTATTATATTGATAAAATATTGATAGTAAATAAATAATTCTAATCAATTTACTAAATAATAATAATAATAATAATGATAATAATAATAGTATATATATATATATATATATATATATATATATATATGGTGGTTGTCTACTCCTTAAACAGAGTTTGACCACCTCCTGCACCTACACCTTAGCCCTTTCATGGCGTCTTATGTGGCTTTTTAAACTAGACAGTGTTTTGAAAAAACACCCACACAGATTGCACCTCTGATTTGCACTACCAATACCTGCAAGTAAGTTCTGCTCATTGTGGATCCTAACATCCATCTATCTATCTAAATAACAAATCTAAAGCAAGATATATACATATATATACATATACACATACATGCATATATCTACATATATGCATATATCTACATGTATACACACACACACACACACACACACACATATATATATGTAAACATTCTAAAGATTATATAACAATATGACATTTAATTATCTAAAATAGTTTATACTTTAATACCCAATAATCCTCCAAATAATCGATTCAATTCAATTATATTTTCTAGACACATATTTTGAAGAGTGTTTACAAGATAAAACATGTTCTTGTCTGTTGTTAAGAAGTTTCTTTTTTGATGTTAAAGTTTGATATATTTCCTCCACACATAAGTTACATCTATCATCAGCAACTTTATAAGATCTAGCATGACTAAGTATTTGCTATTTAAGGTTATATAATTTATTATTATTCTTTAACTTCCATATATATTTACTTAAACTGGTACTACATAACTTATTACTGTTTCTAAAAGTATATTAATAGTTTGCAATATGTTGTTTAATAAAATTTTTATATATGTATGTATTCATCATCATCATCATCATCATCATCTTTTAATACCACTTTACAGAGTATACTGGGTGCTTTTACATGGCACCAGCATGAGCACTCTAACATGGTTTTGGCACAGGTGCCGTTTTGTAGCACCAGCATGAGCACTGTTATGCAGCACCGGCACAGCTGCTTTTACATTGCACCAGCACCCATAAACCTGTAAGACTAAAATCTCTTGGCTGAGCGAGGGATGTAGAGAACATGCCTGTATGTATGGAAAGGCACAATTTTACTTAGCTTGATTTGTCTTCTCAAGCACAACAAACCACCAGAAGTCTTGGTGCCTTGTCATCTCTGTAAGGCCCAACGTCTGAGGATCCTTTCTCACCCCTTTGTTCTATGTCATCCTTGGTCTAACCCTTACACAGGTTTCCTCCACTATTAGAAATTATTACTTCTTGATGCAGCTGTTTCATCCATATGATAATGCTTATTTCAAATGTGTGTGTAGTTAGCTTTCTTTGAGATCTGAGGCTGAATATTTCAGTTCTAAAGCTAAGATGGTTGGCAAACAGCATTTCTATATTTAGCAGTATAATTTGAAGATGGTTGTTGTTGGTAAACAACAATACTATATTTGGTGATATTTAGTAAAGCCATTCTGACATTATTTTGTAGTAGATGTGCTAGTCCAAAGAAAAAGTTTAATTTTTACCCCCAAAATTGTCACTAGCACATTCAAGAAGTTTCTAGAAAAGCATATTGAAAGAACCTGAAATTTAACTCTTTGTGGGACATTTGGCTTATTGCAGCTGGAAGTTGTTTTTTTTTCAGTTTTACATATAAGACAATTTTAATCTCTCAACTTCACTGAAAAATTATTTGTCTTCACTAACAATTATGTTCTCTTTCTCCAAGTGTTACTTTGTAATTCATGCATATCATCATCATCATCATCATCATCATAATCATCATCATCATCATCATCATCATCATCATCATCATCATCATTTAACATCTGCTTTCCATGCTAGCATGGGTTGGATGGTTTGACTGAGGATTGGCAAGCCAGTAGGCTACACCAGGCTCCAATCTGATCTGGCAAGTTTCTACAGCTGGATACCCTTCCTAATGCCAACCACTCCAAGAATGTAGTGGGTGCTTTTTACGTGCCACTGGCATGGAAGCCAGTCAGGGAGCACTGGCAACCAATATTATTTTTATTATTATTATACATATGTGTATTATTTTATGAAACATGACAATTTGCTCTGTTTTCAGTTCTCACAGGCAACTCAGCCACTAGGTTGGAGAGTGGAGTATTGCAGCCCCTTCACATGAAAAAACAGTTTTAAATCGCAGATAACCAAAAGTCAATGAACTCAGAAATAATAAATAACAGTAACAACACTTCTCTCTCTCTGTGACCTCTGTAAAGCTGGTAGAATGATTGCTGTCTCTTATTTAACCCATGCAAATAACCATCTATTATTCACAGATAATCCTCATTAGCAGATATTTAATAGAATATTTAAATACTCAACAAAAGAAGTGCAAAGTGAACATTTTAGATCTCCCCTAACACAAATTAAATACTAAATAATAACAACAACAATAATAATAATAATAATAATAATAATAATAACAACAATGATGATGATAATAATAAAAGCCAAAAACAAGCAAAATCAACTACAGATCTCTCTCTCTCTTCCATTTGACCTTAGGCAGGACACATACATTAGCCTACTTGCTCAGTTCATTCTGCAGATGTAAAAAAAAAAAAAAAAAAAAAGAAAAGAAAGAAAGAAAGAAAGAAAGAAAAAAAAGCATTTTGCCCCACTGAATTACAGCTGACCTGAAATACATCTATACTAAGCTGGCTATTGATAAGGAATATTAGATAGTCCTATTGTTTGTTTGGCTGAATTAGATAGACAGCACCAAGCTTAAAGCATTGTTCCAAATATTTATATGAATGGTTCCCAACCACATGGTTTCAGGTTCAGTTCCACAGTGTAGCACAACTCCAGCAAGCATCTTCTACTCAAGTCCTCAAGCCAACCAAAGCCTTGTGAATGGATTTAGTAGAAGGAAGCTGAAAGAAACCCATCATGTGTGTGTGTGTATACAAATGTTTTATAGTCATCTTGTAAATTCATGATGCAATGTAGGCCAGCCACTTCTACAATATAAGGACAAATTCAAAGATAATTTGAAACATCTGAATATTAGGAAAGAAAACTTTCAGAATTTTTTAAGAAACCATGCAACCGGAGAGCAATTTCTACAGCTTCAGAATTTTGAAACTCAAAGAATACTTCAAGAGCAGTTACGGGGAAAATAGGAAAACAAAACAACAGAACAACAGTCTTCCTACAAACCACCAATGTTCACATTGTGGCTTCTCAGCTAAATCACATGCTGGTTTCATAAACCATGCTCATATCCATATTATATTTGGTGGCCTGAGGAGTCACTAGATGAAGTGAATGAATTATAAACATTGTAGTAATAGTAATGTGAGTGTTATTGATTGTCTATTTGGGTTTTCTTTTTTCTGTCTTCTTACTGAACACTAAATATCTTTGACTGGAGAGTTCATCATATATATAGATATATATATGCTACTTAACATTGATGTATTGTAAGAACACTGTAATTCTGCAGTATTTGTCTTGAGAAAACATCTCATACAGATCTTGAGTGCTTAAAAGCAGACACACGTGAGTTCAGCTTTTAAGCACTAAAGATACTTCTTCAAGATGACTACCACAGCATTACAACATTCTTACCATACATCCACATTAATTAGGATATGAAGATTTCCATTCAGTGCAAATACTGCTGCCGTCACTAAGATCTAATGTATTTGTATGTGTGTTTGTGTCTATGTCTTGACATCACATGTCTGTTGTAAATGAATGTCATGTTTCCACTATTCTGCGGAAACATATCTGGTTACGGGGAAATATTATCTTACTTGGAAACAGGTAAGATTTAGTGATAGGAAGGACATTCAGCCATAGAAAATTTGCCTCAATAAACTCTGCTTGACTCATGCAAGCATGGAAAACATACTTGCATTAAAACAACGATTTACATTTTTTCTTTAAATTCTTATTCAACTAAAGAGTTACCTGCCTTATGATGAGTAACTCTAAAAGTCTGTCTTTTCCACCAAGGGTTAACATCAGCAAATATGGCATACACATAATCATTATAATGTAACTTTCATCAAATTTCTTGGTGCTTATGCAAAATGATGATATGAAAACTATTTTTTTTAAAGAAAAATATTTATTACTTTAATATAAAATCCAATAAAACAAATTTCCCATTTGTATAATCACAATGAATATATGTCATTACTTCTCTAAATTTTATCAACATCTCCTCTTATTTCTGAAAAATTTCATCAAAATACTTGTATTTTTCAGAAAGTTATCATTGCCTGCCACCAAGCCTTGGGTATGCACTCATCCTGCACCTTTCTTATTAACTCTCTCTGTATCTCTCTTTTACTCCAGTCATGCTTTACATATGATGTAAAACATTACTGGAGAAATTAACCAATCAACCAACCAATATTTATATCAGCTATTATTAAATAGAAATTACTTTTTATGAAGTTGACAGGGGAGAATAGATATGAAATTGTTTCAAAGAATGCCATCTCCAACTAGAATTAGAGTCCTGGTCCACACATCTGGGACTGTGCTTTATCTTATTCACATAACCGTCAACCTCTTGACCACAGATATGCTGTCTCCTCACAGTCTCTTCTTCAGAACTGGCTGATCTTCTGTCACTTCCATTTAATTCCACTTGACTCACTTATCTTTACTTGTCTCCCCTCCTCATGTCACTCTTACAGTAGCTACTCATTCATACCAGGTCTTGCATCAACACTTTTTCCCAGTCTTTTTTCCCCAGAATGCTGCTTCTCTGGAAATCTCCACCAGCTCAATTTTTCTTGCAGCCATCAATTTGTAATTATTCAAGAATAACCATGTCAATCTCATAAACTTTAGAAGGCCTTCAACAACCATGGGCACAATTCTTCTCTTCAGACATAATCATTTATAAAAGTAAAAAAAGAAAGGAACATCTCAGACAATGTCTCAAAGATGACATGGGATAATTAGCAAAGAGTCCTTCACCAATTAACTACCTCTAACTCACAGATGTACTGTCTCTTCTTTCTGCCTCTTCTACTGAAACTACAATGACCTCAGCATACAAGAGCCTTTGAGGCCTAACTAATGTACATGTCTTCCCTTTCCTTCATTAATCCTTTCACTACCATATTTCTGTTGAGATGCTCTGTGTTTCTTTCAATTATTTTTTAAAATAACAAAGAATTTAGTAAAATAACTTAGTTATCATTAAGCTAGTGTTAGGAACAAAAATTGTGACTAAGGTTTGGTGGAAGATTTTAATTCAGAACTTTTGAAAACAATACATTTGTACTACAGAGCCAGAGGTGGTTTCAGCTGGGTTGGTATCAAAAGGGTTAAATATCTAATTTGTATGACAATAATTGCTTCAAATTTTGATACAAGGCCTGCAATTTTAAGGGAGGGTGTAGGTCAATTACATTGAAATCAGTGTTCAACTGGTATTTATCTTAGTGACCCCAAAAAGAAAGAAGACAAAGTCAACCTCAGCAAATTTGAACCTAGAACATAAAGAGTTAGAAGTAATGCTGCTAAGTATTTTGCTTGACTAGCAAGACAATAATAGACTCTATAATACTCTTCCTTCCCCCAGTTATTCCTCCTCAGAGCTGCAACCTTCTGAAATTCTCTGCACAGCCCTCTTGTTCTAGTAAGTGTTAACCTACACAAGTTCAAACTGATAAATACTGCATTAATCTCATAAGTCAGAGTCTGCAATGGTCCTGCCTATTTGTCTCAGCATGGAAAGCGGACGTTAAACGATGATGATGATGATGATGATGATGATGATTTAAAAAATAAATTGCAACAACACTTTATTATTGATGATAAAATTCAAAAGATTATATATTCAGAGATATTCACCCAATAATTTCTATCACATGATGTCACAGCAAAAATGTTCCACAAGTTTCATCTATATCACAATTACACGTCAGATAGTTAAACAGTTAAGCAGTTGTTAGCTGGAGACTGACTATTATCATCTTCCTTTAATATTTTCAGGTCAGACCATCTATACCATGAATTATTATTTGCTCAAGTACAATGTGATTTCAAACATTATGCAATTCTCTCCCATCATTTTTTGTTTATCCATACTCAAGTATAACACTATCTAAGGGTCCAACACTACTCAAAAGTATGGTACCAAAAGGTTGTGAACTGGCAGAGCCATTGGAGCACTGGGTAAAATACCTCACAGTATTTGTCCCAATCCTCTGCACTGTGGGTCTCTACAGCCACAGCAGACGCTGCACCACCATCAGCAGCTGACACAAGTTCTTTGGATGCAGATCCATGTCATTATCTACTAAACTTACTTCAGCCATTAGGAATGCTAATAAGGCGTATTGCTTGAAACCTAGTACAAGGAATACAAAGCTTATCGAGGGCTTATAAAACCAGCAGTGTTAATGAATATCTAGCAACAAAAGAGAACTTACTCAAGATGATAAATGAGCATGCTATAAAAATACTTGGGAGTGATGGACTCTTAGTTGTAGCCAGAGCATTGATCTAGTAGATTGAATTTTAAACCCACACTACTTTGGTTGGCTTAGACTAGGAGAAGGACAGTCTAATATAAAACCTTCCCACTAGTCATTTTCATCTTTTCTTGTCACTGGGACATAGTAGCTAATAGAGAGTGATGCTTATGTTATACAAGTGTCTATTGCCATAATCTCTGCGAGGTGTTTTCAAGCACTGCAGCACATTATGCTCTTCTGATAACAAGTATAATTCAACATTAAAGTATTTTGTGAGGAATATAACACAATAACCATTTTTATCTATACTGATCTTTCAAAGTTCTTTTGTGAAGGATGTGAGGCACAATGTATAAACTTGATGAGTTGGGAGTATATGGTCACAAACCAGAACATTATGTAGCAGGGGATTTACCTTTCCATTTTCTTTCTGATCTTTACAGTTAGAAAAATTGGCTGGAATCTCCTGAAACTGAGCAGCTTTCTTTAACCCTTTTGTTACTATATTTCCATTAAAATACACTGTCTTTATTCTGGTCTCAAGTGATTCACAGTGAAACCTTATTTTAAAATTTCACATTAGTTTATGTTTTAAACACTAACCTAATTTTTATTTTTTAACTTTTAACTGATATAGTAGCTGCTTACTTGATATATATATCGACATGTCTTAAAGTGATATTTTTATTTCTCTTTCAGTTGATATTCCTCCTGACCTTTGGGATTAATTCTTCTACAAGTAAGTCTGTATCTTACATTACTGTTGTTGTTGTTGTTACTACTACTACTACTACTACTACTACTACTACTACTACTACTACTACTACTTCTTCTTCTTCTTCTTCTTCTTCTTCTTCTTCTTCTTCTTCTTCTTCTTCTTCTTCTTCTTCTTCTTCTTCTTAATTGGTGAGCTGGCAGAACCATTAGTACACTGGGCTTAGTGCATTCCATCTGTCTTATGTTCTGAATTCAAACTCTGCCATGCTTGACATTGCCTTTCATCCTTTCAGGGTTGATAAAATAAATACCATTTAAATACTGGTCTTAATACAATCGACTTCCCTGTCCTCTCAAAAGCTGCTTGTACCAAAATTATTATTGTTATTATAATAACAACAATAATAATGATTTCAAATTTTGGCACAAGGCCAGCAAGTTCAGGGAGGGGATAAGTTGATTATATTGACCCCAATATTCAACTGGTACTTACTTTATTGACCCCATAAGGATGAAAGGTAAAGTTGACCTTGGCGGAATTTGAACTCAGAATGTAAAGGTAAATGAAATGCAGCTAAGCATTTTGGCTGGCATGGTAATGATTCTGCCAACTTGTCACCTGATGACGACGGCAGCGACAACGACGGCAGCGACAACGACGTTGACAATAATAACTAGAAAAGCACTTGGAGAGCGCAGACCTCCGCCAAGCAGCTCATTTCCACCCATATACATTGCATGCTGAAAATCGCCCAATTTCCCAAACCATTTTATACATTGTTGGTAGACAGGTGATTGGTTTATAGTTCTTTGAGTTTTCTCCATCATTTGTTTTTGGTATTAGGTATGTCACTCCTTGTGTCAACCAGTCTGGGCTATTTTCTGGGTTTTTCATGGCTTCGTTGTATGCTGATGACATATTTCCATGTATATCAACTAGCTGTTTGATCCAGAAATTTGGTACTTGATCTATTCCCGGTGACTTTCAATTGCTGGCCTTTTTCAGGGCCAGGGTGACCTCCTCCTTTTGAATATCTTCCCATTCCTGTACCTCTTTATTTTCCAGGAGTGTTTCTTGTTCCTTAATCCATTCTGCATCTTCATTATGTTGCTTTTCATTTTCCCATATCGTACTCCAGAAATTTTCCATATCCTCTTTCTTTGGCGGTTGCTCAACATTTATTTGTTGTTTAGTGAGTTCCCTATAAAATTTCTTTCCATCTTCTTTAAATAATTTATTTTGTCTAAATTGCTTCTCTTTATATATCATGACAGTCGTGCCTTTGCTTGGATTTTTTACTTTAGGTTTTCTTTTGGTTCAGGTATTTCATTTTTTTGTTTGATCCCATGCTTTTTGCATATTTTCTTGGCTTTTCTTTGGTTGACCTGGTTTCCGTTACTTATTTCAGTCAGTATTGATAGGTCACCTCTCATGCATTGTATATCCTTTTCTAAGTTTTCTTTCCATTTTGGTTGTCTTTTCTTCTGTTGAGCAGTTTTCCTTTTTAGTTTTATGTCTTTTGCTTCAGTAATAGCTGTAGCATAGGCTAGTTGGTTTAGTGATGTTATATTTAGTGGTTCTATTGTTGTTGATTTTATCTCATCTATTACATTATTGCCAATTTTAATCAATTCCTTCAAATTCTTATCCATACTGACTTTTGGTAGAGGCTTTCTGTCTGTGGTGTCTTGTGCTTTTACCTGTTCCCATTTTCTCTATATTTCTTCTTTTAGTTCCAAATATTTCTCCCTATCCATGTCATGTTTCATGCTGTTGGTTGTTTTACAGGTTCTTCTGTCTCATTACCCACAGAGGGCTCCTCAAATACATCCTCTTCTTGGTTTTCTGTAGTCCCTATTTCTATTTCATTTGTATTTGGTGTTATATGGTGAGATCTGTTGACTTTTTCTTTTATTTCTTCCAGCTCAGTGTCTGTGAGTCTCCTGTTTTTAATGATATCTCTTCGGATATTCCATAACTTGTTGGGATCCATATTTAACCTTGAAGTTGGATTTTGTTGTCTCCATAATTGATAAGTCCTTTTTGTTGTGTTATCTTCTAATGGTGTGACTACCGTCGTGTAGTATACTCTTCCCAATCCCATTTAGTTCTAGGGTTTTTGCATGTAGTATGGCTTGCATTGGTGGGGCTCAGGTTGAGGTTTTCCTCGGTTAAGTTGCCCACAGTTGCCTAGGAGTGGGTAGAGTTCGAATCAGTAACCGACTTTTTGCTCCCAGCCTGACTCCTCATTAGGGGGTGCGCTCCTTGTTGACCCGTGAGACGAGCGATGCGGTATGGGTTGTTTTTATTGACTTTATCCATTATTGGTTAACTACTGGGTATAATCATGGTGATTGGCGACATACTCCTTGAGTACCTGAGTGTGCCCTATGCGTATCACACACATTGCTGGTTCCGTCTTCAAGGCCATTGTCCATCTGACTTTATGGGTCATCTGCCCTCTCTGCCATCTCAGACTTCATGCACTGAAGGGAAGGTATCCCTTCAGCCACAACAGCAATCTAACTGCCGTTGCCCCTCACTTAGTTTAGCACTACTGTCGAGTGGAGGTCCTGGGGTATGGCTGTCGGTGTGCACAACTGGCTACTTGGGGTCATAAGTGAGAGTTGAGTTTTTGTTGTGAACTAGTGATCATCATCCATGCTCTTAGCATGCGACAGATGGTGAACAGAAGTGCTATCACTAACAAATACCCCATATGCCCCTTATTATTATTATTATTGCGGGGAGCTGGCAGAATCATTAGTATGCTGGGCAAAATGCTTAGTGGCATTTCGTCTGTCCTTACATTCTGAGTTCAAGTTCCACCAATGTTGACTTTGCCTTTCATCCTTCTGGGGTCAACAAATTAAGCACCAGTGAAACACTGGGGTTGATGTAACTGACAAGTCCCCTCCCCACAAAAGTTTAGGCCTCGTGCCTATAGTAAAAAGGATTATTATTATTATGGCAGTGAGCTGACAGAATCATTAGCACACTTGGCAAAATGCTAGCAGCATTTTGTCCATCCTTATATTCTGAGTTCAAAATTCCACCAAGGTCCACTTTGCCTTTCATCCTTTTGGGGTTGATAAAATAAGTACCAGTTGAACACTGGGGTCGATGTAATCAACTTACCCTTCCCCCAAATTTCAAGCCTTGTGCCTATAATAGAAAGGATTATTATTAAGTGGTGAGCTGAATCATCAGCCTGCTGGGCAAACTGTTTAGCAAGCATTTAGTCTGTTTTCATGTTCTGAGTTCAAATTCTGCCAAAGTTGACTTTGCTTTTCATCCTCTCAGGGTTGATAAAATAAGTACTGGGGTTGATGTAATTGACTTACACCCCCCCCCCCCCCCCAAATTACTGGCCTTGTACAAAAGTTTTAAATCATTATTATTATTATTATTATTATTATTATTATTATTATTATTATTATTATTATATTTTAAAAAGGATTGACATAACTCTTCACAAAGGTAAACAGTCAAGACGAAGAGCGTGATTCAATTGTAGTAGATATTTTATTGGTTGAATGATATTTCAGCAGTAAGTCTGTCTTTGTCAAGTTCAAAATAAGAAGTGATAAAAATTCAAAATTATAGAAATTTAAATGTAAAGTATGAACAAGAGCAACCAGCATCCACACATTGATGGAATGATGTCCTCAGTTTTTAAGTTTCAATTTTATAACAGGTGAAAAGAAGAAGACAGAAAAAAGACAAGTAATGAGGAAGAAAAAAGAAAAAGAAGAATATTTAATCAAACAGTTTTTTATAAATCTGATGATATTCTCTTGTCATTTCATTCATGCCTCCAGGGCATGATGCTAATAACCCACAAACATATTTCTCCTCATACATTCTGAGAAATGAAAGTGAAGCAGATTCAGAATATTTTCTGAGAATATGCACTTTGAAGTCTTCTTCAAAATTCTCACATGAACATTCAAGACAAATTTTACCACCCAATAGGTTCCGTGTTTTAAGTGAAGATTTTAAGCAAAGCCCAAAAAGTAGTCAGGAATCTAATGAGGGCAAGACTCTGAAAACTACTTGCCTGAGAAAAACCATTACACTAGAGAATAAGTCAGTCATAAATTTATCTAGGTCAAAACTTTCATGCAATGATGTCTCAGTCTTGGAGATTGGACTGAGTTTTTGCCCAAGCACTAAGAATTTTTACAAGAATAAACTAGTTCAAGGGCTATTTCAGTTTGTCTGCCGTCACAAGCTGAAAGAATATCTTTTTGAAAAAACTGGTAATAAGGAGTTAGAAAACCCTATGCTTACTGAAAATAAAAAGGATGATGATCGAATCAGGATTAATTGGATTGAAAAGAATCCCAATTGGTATCTAGATAAAGTTCAGGATGGACATTCACAAGCACTACTGGATTTTCTTGAATCATGTCAGGCAGGCATTAGAGAAAGCCTTAAAACAAGTGGAAAGAAGTCCTGGAATAGCCTCACAAATTCCCAAAGTTATGCACTCCAATGTGTAGCTAATAACAATTCTATTGTTATTAAAATGGTGGATAAGGGAGGCACTGTTGTAATTATGGATAAAAGTGAGTAAATTTCAGCTTGTGAAGAAGTTTTAAATGACAAAATTTCATATGAAGAATTACCTGTCGATCCAAACCCCAATTACAGAGAGGAACTTAACAAAATAATTCTGGAAATGGAGGGAAATAATTTCATTAAGGCCGAATTTAGGATTTTATGGTCAGAAAGAAAAATACCTGTATTTTATGGTCTCCATAAAATACACAAAAAGTTTAAAAGATTTCCTCCAATGTGCCCAATTGGCAGCAGATATAAATGTTGCATGGCCAAATTTTTGGAATGGCTGGATGGCTTTCTACTCTCCGTCACAAAATGATCAAGTTCCTATATTCGGGATACTTTTGATTTTGTATATAAAAATCAACAATTTTTTTAAGCACCAAGGCCATGTCGAGACCTGTTTTTTGGTAAACATGGATGTTTCTTCCTTATATCCCAATATTGATCTCAATGAAGGGGTAGAAGCATGAATGGATGCCTTTGAAGAGTGGTCAAACAAAAGTATTCCATCAAATTTTCTCTGTAGATTATTGAGGTTTGTGTTAGAAAGTAACACAATGAAGTTTAGACAAAGATTTTATCACCAGGCGAAAGGTTGAGCCATGGGTACCCCCATGGTAGTTAATTTTGCTAATGTCTTCATGACGAAATTTGTGACACAGTTACTGAAGGCATTCAGATTCCTTCATGGTCATGAACCAATACTCTGGTTACAGTTCATTGATGATGTATTTTTTGTCTGGGAAGGATCACAGGATAGTTTAATAGACTTCTTGCATTTCTGTAACTGTTATACTAGAAAGTATGGCTTTAAGTCCAACTTAAAATTTACATCTAGTTTTTCAAAAACTAGCATTGAATTTTTAGACACAAAAGTCAAGTTTTCTGGAGGCAGAATAGTGACAGAATTATTTTGCAAGCCCACGTCATCCCACATTTATCTCCACTGCTGCTCCAATCATCCACATCATATTATTCGGTCAAATCCGAAATCCTAATTTTTGAGGATAAAACGGATTTGTACTGACATAGGAGATTACTGGAAACATGTAAATGTCAAATGCAGTTACAGTGAATCACAGTTAAAGGAAATAGCAAATGAAATAGCTAAGATTAGCAAAGATAGTCAAACTTTCACGCATAATTTTAGCAAACACAATACCATAGATGACAGAATTCCTTTAGTGATTAGCTGGCACCGAAATTTCGCAGGCATTTCAAAAGTGTTGCATGAAAGTTACCAACATGTAGCGAAAAAATATCCTCGTTTCAAACAGATATTTCCTCAGCTGCCTATTGTAGCCTTTAGACGGAATAAGAATTTAAGAGAATTATTGACCTCTATTTCTGACTCCGTAAAAATGAACATTGGAGTATCTGCACGCTGTACCTTGAAAAACAGCTGCAAGAGGGGTAAGCCCTGTTCATTGTGCAACAACATGAGTGAAGTGAATTTCATTAGGAATCATAAAAGAAATGTTATGATTTATACTGAAGGTGGGACATGTAGAGATTCCCATTTGGTGTATGCAGCAGAATGCATGAAACACAACTTTATTTATGTTGGTCGTACAACAGAACAATTAAACAAAAGGTTTAATGGGCACAGATTTGATATCAGGCACAATAACAGTAGTTCGACAGAACTTGCTCAACATTTCCTTTCAAGCGATTGCAATTTTGAAGAAGATTTGAAAGTGCACATTCTCAGAAAATATTCTGAATCTGCTTCACTTTCATTTCTCAGAATGTATGAGGAGAAATATGTTTGTGGGTTATTAGCATCATGCCCTGGAGGAATGAATAAAATGACAAGAGAATATCATCAAATTTATACAAAACTGTTTGATTAAATATTTTTCTTTTTCTTTTTTCTTTCCTCTTTTCTTCTGCCTTTTTTTCTTTTTTTTTTTCTTTTCACCTGTTATAAAATTGAAACTTAAAAACTGATGATGTCATTCCATCAACGTGTGGATGCTGGTTGCTCTTGTTCATACTTTACATTTAAGTTTCTAAAATTTTGAATTTTTATGACTTCTAATTTTGAACTTGACAAAGACAGACTTACCGTTGAAATATCATTCAACCAATAAAATATCTATTACAATTGAATTGTGCTCTTTGTCTTAACTATTATTATTATTCAGTAGTTTTATTTTTATAATGTGCTTTCACTTCACTACCGAGCGCAGCTCTGTGTGCCTTGGGTATGTGCTGTGGTTTGCTGTGGTGCACTTATGGTTACTGTATTGAAGAAAACATCCTACGCAAAACACTTTCAATACAGTAACCATAAGTGCACCACAGCAAACCACAGCACATACCCATATCATCATCATCATCATCATCATCATTTTTATAATAAAGGGAACATGCTGGCAAAATTATTAGAGGATTGGTAAAAATGCTTAGCAATATCTGTTACGGCTTATGTTCTGAATTCACATTTCACCTAGGTCAGCTTTGCCTTTCATTTCTCTGGGATCAATAAAATAATGTCCCACACTAATATTGGGAAGATGAAATTGAAGGTGAGAAGCTGGCAGAGTTGTCAGCACACTGGACAAAATCCTTAGTGGCATTTTATCAGGTCCTGCTGCTTTGCGATTGCTTATCTTTTTCCTCATATTTCTGATACTGCCTTATGAGAAGTGGATAGCTTCTTGCTGGAGATAAGAAGCTGTTTGCTTCAGCCTGCAAAGCCATTAAGCTGTTGTTCTTGTATTATGTTGTTCTTGCTTACTCCATATCTTACCTCAGAAATGTTGACTTTCATTACCATCAGAAGCAAATCTTTCACATTCTTTATCATCATTAATCTCTTGATAAAATCTTTTTTGGTTGGTTCTAAACAATTTGTTTTGCCAGTATTGCTTAATCCGTTGTTCAAACCTAATTAGCTTTGCTGTTTTTTGCAAGTATGCACTGCTTCAGTTCTTCAGTTACAACTTTCAGGCCTTTTGTATCTACACCATACTTCTTCTTAACTTTTTAGAATTTCCATTCATTCTTTAGTTCTCCATTTCTTTTCCTGACAAGTATTGACACTACACTGTTCAAGGAATTTATATCTTCTGAAATTCTCCTTTTCCACCAAGATTGTTTATTTCCTCTTCTATCCATTTATGTTCTGTTCTCCGTAGTTCTCAATCCCATCCTTTCTGCCGTAATCCTACGTGCTGCCTTGATGAGATTATTTCTTTGTGTGATGTTCTTTGTTTCAATGTGTCTCAATACATTATTGACTTTACATGTTTCTTGATTTAGTCTCTGTTGGTTAGCCTTCTTAAAGTCACACATAAATTCTGTCCCTTCTGTATTTAATAGATCTCAAATCCTTTTTATTATATACTGATTGGTCTTCTTCTTATTGTTGTTGTTATAAGTATTAGGGTGGCATTGTCACAAATAGTAGAAGGCTGGATTAGATACTTTATATAGTATTTAGTTATGTTCCTTTATATTCTGAATTCAAATCCAGGTTGTATAAAATAAGTGTTCTGCACCAGATTCAAACATTATACCAAAGTTTGTTATATATGAAAACTCACCATATTTGTTAAGTCATGTTCCAAGCTCAAGCTTGATTTATCAAGATATAAAAAAGGAGATTTTTGTATTGCACCCTTCTCCAAATTGTTGACTATTTTAAAAGTTTATCAAAATATGTTGGCAGTTTATTCTTTCTTGTCAGAAATAGTATTACAAATGGTTCAATAGAACTAACATTATTAGTTTCCAAGTTATTTCATCTTTAGAGATGAATAATTTTTAATATTTAAGCTTCATTAAGGCAGTGAGCTGGTAGAATTGTTTGCATGCCAGGCAAAATGCTTAGTGGTATTTCATTTGTCTTCACATTCTGAGTTCAAATTCTGCTGAGGTTGATTTTGCTTTTTATCCTTTCGGGGTCAATGAAATAAGAACTAGTTGAACATTAGGATCAATGTAATCGACTTTATCCTCTCCCCAAATTGTTAGCCTTGTGCCAAAATTTGAAATCAGCATTTACATCTGCATTATGTTTCATTGGGGTTTGATATCCAATTATCATCAGGTGCATTATTTCTGGATATGTACGTAGTATCTAACTGGATTTGAACTAAAAATCTATATTCCTAAACTAATTGTAATGGCAAGCCTCTCCACTTGGCTTCTGATGCATATACAATAAATGTTCCATTTTTAGGTTATTTACGTTTATCTTCATAGTCAGTCATATTGAGCTAATGTTAATAACTGGGTTTTTGGTAAGGGAGCTTGTTTGATTTTTTTTTAAGTTTATATAATTTATTTTTCCTGAGCTGTTTCTTCTCTCATAGGCTGTTTTTAACATTTATATTTACATAGGGTTTCCAAGTTTTAAGTATTTGTACAGCAAAGTTTCACCCAAGGATCAGGCAGTGGCTGCTAAAGGTGTTCTACAGCGCCTCATTCCCAATCGTGCCAATGAATTCAACATACATGTGGATCCTCAGCTGGAAGAAGATGAAAAAGATGTCTTCACTGTAATTGATTTTTTTTTCTCAATATAGATTGGTTTGTCATTTATTATTGGTGCAATTTTTCAGAATTTTCTTTTATTCCTAATATTATCAAAAGAAGAAGGGCAGAGCACATATTGTAACCCTTTCAGGCCTTCTTAGACTAGATTGGGGATATGAATAAGTGGTGGGAAATTACAATGATTCATGTTCAATTTGAATTGTAGTTTTAAAGTTGTTTTTGTTGTTGGGTATCTCCAGTCAGTGGTGTTAAAATAAGCCTTTAGGTCACTGAGCAAGACACCCAAATTGTGGTAGAGCCTGATATATTTTATGCAGCACATGAACACAGTGAATGTCAAAGTGTACTGTAACGATTGGTGGGTTCTGCTCTGTGACTGAATCTTTATTAACATCTAGACAAACAGGGAATTTAGAATGAAGTGTTTTGCATCAGAAATACACAAAAATACCAGCACTGAATTTGAACTCCTTCTTGATGAGAAGGTAGTTTGATAAGTTGTGCACTTGGTCATCTGGTACTGAGGGAAATTTATAGTATGTGCAGTTGTTGCTTAGCTGCAAGTAATCTCTTATCAAACAGATATGTAACCAAAAACTTTCCATGCATCCTAGACTGTATCTAGAGAAAGGCCACAAGACTGATTAGCATAAAGTCAATCACAGACATATCCTGCCTCTGGTTCACAGGTATACTGTCTCCTCTCTCTACATTTTCCACTGCAACTATAATGGCCTTTGCTCTTCAGAGATAGCTACATCCACTCAATTACTATCAACTCACCCCTCTCTCTTTCTCTCATGATCTATATTTTCTTCAACCTACCAGGTCCTGGACTAACCACTATTCCTAGTCCTTCCTCCCCAGAACATCAGCCATCAGGAATTTTTTCTGCAAATGTCATTCCTGCAGTCATCCACTTGCAACAGTTGCATCAGTCTCTTCCATCTTGGAGTATCTGTATGTGCCAGAAGCAGACCTCTCCAATTACTCACTGTTTTTTCAAGTATAATATATCTACATTATTCAATGATTACTTCCTTCTTTTTATGACAGTTGAATGTGATTTGAGAGGAATTTAGCTACTATTTCTGACAGGTCCTGTGACCTGGTAGTAATTCTCTTGTTACTTCAAAAGAGCTGTTTGTTGAGGTTCCAAGAAAGCAAGGTTTAAAGCAATGACATGTTGCTGAAGAGGTTGTTGTTTAACTTTATGTCATCCCTGGATTAGCAAACCTATGGTCAAAGCAAAGAATGCTTTGTTCATAGGTCTGCTAGTCCAAGGATGGTCTAATATTTTCCCTAGACACTGTATCTAAAACTACATTATCTATTGTGCTCTTCCTTGTTTTAAGATGGTTAAATATAAGTTAAGAGAAATTTTACTGCTATTTCTAGCATGTAAACTGACCATATAAAGATCCTTTCCTTTTTACTTTGAATAATTTTGTTTATCTGCCCAATGGTTTCATTTTATGATAAGAAAGTTTTTTTTTCTTTTTAATTTTAGCTCGTAACAGACCCTGCTACTGGAAAGTTGAATATCTCAGGAAATACAGGTGTGGTTGCTGTCTGGGGTTTCTACCACTACTTAAAGTATCATTGTGGATGCCATGTTGCTTGGGGTGGTTCACAGCTTAAAATACCTAAACCGTTACCTGTAATTTCGGCTCCTGCTCACAAGATGAAATCAAAAGACAGGTATGTGGGATTTGACCTCTCATCTAATTTTTCTGTTAATTAGACTTTAGAATAAATTTGATGAGGAAGAGATGATTCCTATGAAGGGATCAGTTAGTACTTGCTGAAATTGGAGTGCCGTTTGCTAACAGTGAAAAAAAAAAGTATAAAGTATAGTAGTAGAGGATGATCATGGAAGACTTGTTGAAGAAATATTCAGGATTGATCTCAAGATATTGATCTTCATTGAAGAGGAAGTGATGATTTTTCTGTATTGCAGAATTGTATTTCATATATTAGTGAGAAAAAAGGAATGTTAAAATGATATTAATGATAATGATAGTAGTGGTAGTGATGAGGATGATAATGGTTGTGGTGATGACGAGGATGAGGATCATCATGAACTCCTCCTCCACACTCCTCCCCTGCCCCTCCTCTTCCAGCTACTCTTCTCCCTCCCTATTCCTACCCCCCTCCTCCTGTTCTTCTTCTTCTTCTTCTTCTTCTTCTTCTTCTTCTTCTTCTTCTTCTTCTTCTTCTTCTTCTTCTTCACACAACTCACCCCTCTTTTCCTTCTGCTGTCTCCACCATCAACTTCTGTGTTTATTATCTATATATGGCCATGACCAAAAATATGATACAGGAGATTTAGAATTATCAAATTTTAATAAAAAACAATTTCAATCTTGGCTTCAAGTTTCCTTTGTTTAAACTGATTTTTCAGGTTTCGCTATTATCAAAATGTCTGCACAGTCAGTTACTCTTTTGCTTGGTTCAACTGGACACAATGGGAAACTCACATTGATTGGATGGCTTTGCATGGCATTAACTTCCCTCTTGCTTTCACTGGACAAGAAGCTATCTTTCAAAGAGTAAGACCAATACTGAGCTACTTTATTCTTGTTTTCCTTTTAACTGTCTTTTCTTCTAAAAGAAAAAAAAGACATCTCATCATCATCATTGTTTTTTTTTAACCATGACAATGGTTGTTTATCAGGCAACCAGGCCCCACCAGTGGTACTTGTCTCAGCTGCACAGTGCATGACAATGGTCCAGCATATATTTACATTAACCACTTTAAAAGAAGCACTGTTTATTTATATAAACTGTTATCACTAGGCTGAATGTTCCAGCAGTATTACTGTGGGAATAAGATCACCCAACAGTGTAAGTCAGACAAATAGTGTATATTGGTTTAAAAAACATAAAAAATTTACATTGGTATGGTAAATCTGAAAACAGGGTGTAATACATAATGGGCCATGACAGTCTGTACATATATATATATATATATATATATATATATATATATATATATATATATATATATATATATCTTGTCTCCTTGCAGCAATTGTGTGCTGCATGCACAGCACTTTGTTTTGATGCATTCTTCATTTTTCAGCAGGCAGAATTGAAGTGTGAAAATGTCCATGTCTCTTGATGAAGACTTTCATTAATAGAAATGTTTTGTGTGGGCATATATATATATATATATATATATATATATAAACAGTTCTGAAATTTTGTAAGCCTATCCTTGTTGTTGTCACTGGAGTTGAAATGAAGGTTTTTCAGTAGTGCTGATAACTGATCATAAGGCATTGTCTCCACAAAGAAAGACATTGCTGTTGTAGGATCTCTACTCCAATATGAAGCATGTGTCTGTTTCTACACAATAATCATGAGGATGAATAATGGAAGGAAAACTTTCAGTTTGTCACCTGTAGTTGGAAACTATTCAGCATCATGTGGTGAACTGTGATTTCAAGGGTCTGCTTTTATACCAGGGATACTAGAAAAACTGTACCTTTGTAGAAAATTGTCCATTGCTCATCAGATCACGTTCTATTGGCCACGGCCATGGACTGCTACCCTTCTGCTCCTTTGATGTAAAAGATACTTATAATTTTTACCGGAACTGGAATCACCCAATCTACTGGGCAAATAATCACTCTTGGGGTTTGAATTGTCTGAACCCAAATCAACTACTGAGGACTCACCATGTGATGTTGCAGTGGAGAAGTTTGGCATAGATAGATGTGTCGACAAATTTGATAAGGCCCATAAATCAACAAAGCAGGCATATATGGATGTGATGAACTTGGTGTAAATGCTGGCGTAGCTGGATGTGAAAACGAACACAAAGCTAGTGTAGCTGGATGTAAAGATGAATGCAATGACCATAAATTCAACAAAACTGGTGTCTCTGGACATGACAACAACCTTAAATTCTGTGAAGAACCAGAAGAATAAGCTGAACATGTATGAATTTGAAAGGAAGCGAGAGTGAAAATGGTGGTGTAACCACCAAAACAGCATATTTTATTCTATTATGGTAATGAAGCCTTAAACCAAGTTGGAAATATTTACATGAAGAATCAAACAAACTTACTAAATTTCTTGAAATTTGCACAGTGGCCTCTATTAGCAACTCTATGAGTGATAGTGGATATTTATGTCACCCTGTACAAAAACCGGGGTAGATATGACTGTGTATATTTATACCATCTGATTTAAAGCAAGTACACAGTTCACGTAAGTTTATGTCAAAGATGTCATGGGGTTAACATTCACTTTTCACTTGCATGGGTTGGATGAAGTTATTTGATGAAGTTTTCTATGGTCAGATGCCCTTCTTGTTTCCAACTTTTACCTGTTTTCTATCTAGGTAATATTTCCCCATGGCCAGACATGTTTTTCTAGAATATTGGAAAGGAATGTATGACGGTAATCCCCACCCCACCCCAAAATGTGTCTTTTCCGAGTCATAAGCTCATAAGGTTGATTTTTTGGTTTTTGTGGCCAGTCCATCACAAGATTACTTACTTTTGCCAGCTAAGTGGACCAGAGCAATGTGAAATGAAGTGTTTTGTTCAAGAATTGAAACCACAATCTTATGATCATGAGTGCAACACTCTTAACACTAAGTCATGTATCTCCATGTATGGCAACAATACTCATATATTATTGTCACATAATACAAGACAAGGAGACACAAACATATGCACACTCATACATACATGCATGCATGCATGTTAGCTTCTTCATGTATGTATGTGTGCATGCATGCATGTTAAATTCTTCATGCATGTATACATTCATACATACATACATACATGCATGCATGCAGGCAGGCAATCCAAGAACAAGAGATCTCCACCAAGTACCTACAGCATAAAAGGCAGAAAATGTTGACAGAAAACAAATTCAGGCTGTTCAAGACCAAGATTGAAGACATCAACCACACTATTGCCAACTGTAAGAGAAAATCTTCCTGATATTATCTTCTCATGAAGCATGATATAGTGACCAGAACAGTGTGGAACAGGATAACAAAAACTGAAAATACTTAGAAATGAGGTTAATCATATTGAGACTGATGGGTCAAAAGAACACTGGTGGAACTTTAAAATTCAAACAAGTTAAAATATAACCAGCCAAATATCATTGTGTGGGACCAAAAAGAAAAGATATGTTCTGTTGTGGAAATCAGCTTCCTTCTGGACATAAATGTTGTTAGAAAATACAAGGGAAAGAGGACATCTATGGGCCGTTGATAAGGAGCATTATTATTGGAACAACAGGATACATACCAACCTGTCTGGAACAAAGTATGGCTGAACTTGAAATCTTGAGGAGAGAATGTAAATCCTTACTTTATACACTGCAAATGATCATGATATCTGGAATTATAAAAATCTGCAAGACCTTTTTAAGATTTAACAGTTAAATGAAAATACTTTCCTTCTCTGAACTTGCTAAGAAGTCAGTGGCCAGTCGAAATTTACTCTAAATTAAAAAGGGAAAGAGAATATATATACAAATAGACTGACCGACAGATTTATATATTTATATATTATTGTCACATAATACAAGACAAGGAGACACAAACATATGCACACTCATACATACATGCATGTATGTATATATATAGTTGGAATTTACAGAAAAACAAAAGATGAAGACAGGTGTATAAACAACAAACTGGTGTATTAATTTAATGCTCGGGAAGGTGAGAAAGTCTTTTACGTTTTGAGCCTATATTCTTCAACAGAAAGGAACATGAGAAAATAAACAGAGAGAAAATAAAAAGAAAAGCTTTAGGGGCTAGTGGTCAATCATGGCAGCTAGCTGGACAAAGGTGGTTACACAGAAAAGCTAGGAAGAAGGGGAGATAATAAAGGTAGTACCACCTTCACTCATCTTCAATTTTCAACAGGTAAGCATGATCGATATGGGACCTAAATACTTCTCATTAGATATACTTTGGGTCCATGAACAGTCACTTGAGAAAATTATTCAATGGAAACATGATAGTAGTCACTTCTGATAATACAAAGACGTAACTCCTACATATATCAAGGAAATAAAATTGTTCCTTCAGACAATGAGGATGCCTCTACTAGGTCATTTAGGTTACTAGAAATAACAACTAAGTCTTCCTCAATTATACCTTACGATCTAAAGTTGGACATATTGGATAATGTAGTTGAAGTTTTATTATTAGTGGTAAAAGAAGTATTATAGTTTGGATAGGATGGTCATTGTTTCAGAATACTTTTGGTCATAGGTCTGCTTGATCATAGCTGACTTGGGGCTAAGCAACACCAACCATAATAACAGATTTGTTCTCATTGTCTCTACTCACAGATAACACTGAAAACTAAAACTTTCAAATGTGTGTAAATGTTTCACAATCTCTAATGATCTGTGTGTGTGTGTGTGTGTATGTGTGTCTGTTTCTGTGTGTGTCTATGTATGTGTGTATGTCTGTCTATCTATCTCTGTCTCACTCTTTCTACCTTTGTCTCACCATTCATATAATACTGGAATTGATTGTTCTTTTTCCTAAATATTTGTGTTCTTCTACTTAAGTTAAATACTCATCTCTGTTTGTGACACACTAATAGTAAATTCTTATTTATCTTCCAGGTGTTGATAAAGTTGGGATTCTCACAAGCTGATATTGATGGTTTCTTAGGAGGCCCAGCTTTCCTTGCCTGGTGAGTTCTTGGAGTTAGTTTTGATCCCCAAACTGCCATTATCCTTCACATCCCCCAAAATAGCCAAACCGTCCATGCTAAAAATTGCTGCCCAGTAACATGGAGAATATCAAATATAAGATGTACATTGGTTCCTAATCTGTTCATACAGGATTATTGTTAATTATAATTGTAATTATTATTATTATTATTATTTTAAAGAGATTTGTTGTGCAAGGCTGGAACAATGTGAGAAGGTACAATGTAAACTACAAAAGAAAAAGAAAACAACAAAGTTGTAGTTATACTTTGTATTTCTATATTTTGTGGTAAGGAGCCCTTCTTCAGGGCAAGTCAGCTTCATGTAGTTCCTTCCTGTTGTTAATGGTTTGTCACAGTTTATTTATAAGGAGGACCTTCATGATTCTGAGATTGCCCTTGTTGCATTGGTTTGCCCTGATAGAAACTTTAAAATTCTAGGTTTGGTACTTTTTAAGGTGTTTCTTTATTGAAGTGTCCATGTGCAATTTCCTGGTGGTGCTTCCTATGTAGGATGTCCCACATTTGCTGCAAACTACTTTGTATATCACATGGCCCCTTGAGCAGTTACTTCTTAACCATTCTCTTTAGTGCTTGAAGTTATTATGGTAGATTTTCAGTTTCTCCTACAAGAGTACTCAAGGAATTAGGATTGTAGATAGCAGGCATAACAAATTATCCTTTTTGATTTAGTTACCAAATTCACTGTCCAGGGAGGTCAAGTTGTCATTGAGTATAGGAATCTGCTGGTTTGTGAGATTAAAGCACTGGAAAAATTATTGCCATGTAACACATATTTGCTGGCCAATCTGTGGAAGGGTGATAATTTAAAGAAATTAGAAGAGAGAATGGAGAAGGTTAATTGGGTGTAAAATAAATGTATGTAAAATTTATAAGATAATTATTCACCTCTCTAATTCCTTTGATAAGTATTAGGTTTACTGCATTTGCAGTAAATTTAATTGAATAAAATTAAACTGAATGAAGTTAGGTACAATAGTGGTAGGTTAGATTAAAAATTACAAATTAGGAGAAGTGTACTTGGTATACTACATTATAAATGATTTAAGAAGGAAGAGGTAGAATCCATATGATAACGTTGGCATTAATCTTATTTATTCCTAGATAAGTTAATTCTGTGAGATTTTTGTGTGGAAATTTTAAGAATATTTTATTAAGTAAGAGAGAACAGTGAATTGATAATTTATTATGTTTGTTAGTTAAGTTGGATTTACAAGTGAATTTCCATGCCTCCACCAAACACAAATTAAAGTTCCCACTGCACTCTCTGTAAGGAATAGCACTATCCTTATTAAATCATGAAATAGAGTAATCTGTATTCCTCCCTTTGAGATGAACTTGGCCAACGAAGTGCAGTTTTCTTTTCTTTTATATTTAAAAGAATGAATGTGGTCATGTAATCAGGTCTTGAAAATTTCAAAGTGGTAGCACTTATGTAATAATGGATGCTCTTGGGTGTTTTAATGAAGCTCTTATATATTAGATTCTTCCTTAAACATTGGTTATCTTGGGAGTATTTGTCATGATTTCTACAGTTACATATTCTATTAGGTATAGAGGTCTAAGAAGTTTTATTTATTGCTAATGTTATTGTTATTACTTAGAAGAGGTACTGAAATATCACCCTTATCTGCATTTGATAAATGTGTTCCATTAAAGGTAGACCCAGTTTGGTCGAAACATTCAATCTGGTGTTCAGTTTTCTGAAGTTAATAGCCACTATTGATTTCCTGTGAATATTATTAATAATTTTATAAATTTATTAATGATATAAAAACATATATATATCTATTTGCTCAAAGTAATAGAGCACTTAATATAAGCTCAATAAAATATTCCTTTTGAATCTATATATATAAAAATGAGAATGTGTGTCTGTCTGTCTGTCTGTCTGTCTGTCTGTCTGTGTGAATCCCTAAAACTCTAGAACTACGCAACCAATTTCATTCAAATTTTACACATGCCTTACTTAGGGTTCCAGTTGTGTTTTAGTAAAAAAAAAATTATTAACTTCTTGCAGAGTTCGAGCACACGGCAACATAATATCTCCTCCACTATTTAAGTATTACGTGTCAAAAGTGAAACAAAAACACTCATGTCAAATACTTTCACTTTAAAAATGAAACTATTCCACTAACTGAAACAATCACATTTCGATACTGTAGTGACAGATATTTTCACAGAGAGAGAAAGAGAGAGACAGAAAGAGAGAGAGAGAGAGATGTATATGTATACATATACATGTATATGTACACCATTTCGATACTGTAATGACAGATACTTTCAGAGAGAAAGAGAGAAAGAGAGAGAGAAAGAGAGAGATGTATATGTATACATATAGATGTACACGTATATGTATATATATATAGATCTATACATACATGTAGATGTATACATATGTGTAGATGTATATATATATATATATATATATAGATGTACATGTAATATGTACACATATATACATATATACATGCATACAGATATCTATACATATATACACCCATCACACACACATACACATGCACACAAACACACACATTAGTCATTTGTTTTCTTATCCAAAACTACGTCAAAAGTACTGAATGGATCTTTATGAAATTTGGAAATTATATTCTTTGCATAACGACCATAACTCCCATGAAAATTCATATATTTTTGATGTTGATGAAATTTTAACCCGAACATAACAGATGAGCATTATTTAGAAAATGATGTCACACGTTATCGAGGCTACCATTCTTTCTGGATGTGCAAAAGGGGATGACGTCTTTATTCCAAGAATTCCTCTTACTCCATCAGGAGCAGACATTCCTTTTACATTCAGAAGACTACAATTCCCCCTTCGTGTGACTTTTGCCATGTCCATAAACAAATATCAGGGTCAAACACTGTCTGTAGCTGGTCTTCTCTTGGAAGAGCCCTGCTTCTCACATGGACAACTGTATGTTGGCTGCTCAAGAGTGGGCAGCAACAAAAAACCTATTTGTATATGCTCCACAAGGAAAACAAGGAACATAGTTTACAATGTGGTATTATAATCACAACAGCAAGAAAGTATGTACATGATCACCTTCTTTTACGAAACTTCATTGACTTTCATATATTTATATTGATATACATATATATACGTGTGTTTGGGTGCGTGTGTGTATATACATCTCTATATATAAAGATGATGCGTAGTCTAGATGGCGTTTTTAGATTTCATTATTCTCTTTAACCCGGGCAACGCCGGGTATTTCTGCTAGTATTCTTTATAAAATTTATACTCGGCTCTATATATAAGGAGCACTTAATATTGAATTTATCCAACATGGAAAAACAATATTTAGGAATTTCATTGAAAGATATACCAATTCCATCTAATGACACTTACTTATTATTATTACTACAGAAAACAAATGACCTAATCAAAAGAATGAGATGGAAGGCATTCTTTTATGACAACAAAGAAAATAAGAAACACCAAAAGAATAATAATAATTACGGACTCAAATCCTATAAAAACCCTCCACAAAACCCACTATTAATTGATTTTGAAACCAAAATATTAGAACTGATAAAATCCATAAAATTTTCATCATTTCATTCTAAATATCAAACAATTCTAAATAAAATAACAAAAAATATTAAAAAATCACCTAATATACATGTATTCTCAGATAAAACTGGGAATTTATATTCTATTACTCCTACACAATACAATGATTTTATACATAATGGATTATGCAAATCTTATAAAATATCTAACCCATCACAATTAGATATACTAAACGATGAACATTCCATAATTATGCAAGAACTAGATATCAAAGACCGCACAGAAATATATACTCCAAACACTCCACACTTTAACCTAAAAGACCATAAACAAGATTTCAATATTAATCCTACCATTGACTAATTTGTCCTACTAAATCAGACCTCGGAAGAATAAGTAAGAACATTTTAGATAGAATCATACCTATAATAAAGAAAAAACTTAATTCTAATTTATGGTTCAATACAGGAGAAGTAATCTCTTGGTTTCATTTACTACCTAATAAGACTAGCCTATCATTTATACAATTTGATATTAACAATTATTATGCATCCATATTACCTATTATATTAAATAAAGCAATAATTTTAGCTAAAAACCTAACTGACATAGATGCTTTTTAATTTTTAGACTTTCATAATATTTATACTCAATTACGCATACATTTTTATATGCATTTATATACCCATGTATTTTTATGTACATTTATATTTTTTATATATATTTATATTTTGTACATCTTAAATTTTAATTTAATTATAATTCAAAATATTATTATTACATAGAACCATTTTGTTTGTTATCCATCCTGCATCCATTATTACTGTCTCTCCACCTACACTTTCATTGATCAATCCCCTCACTGAGCCACCAAATTATATCCCCTCTTTCACTAAATATGTCTCTCACTCTTATGCAATATGCTTGTTTCTCTCTTCCCTCACAGCACTCCTGCAATCTACCCAACCACATGTCATTTCCTTCTCATCATTGCTGTTCTGGTACTCTACACTGTCAGTCACCTCCTACTTCTCTCTTTTCTCCTATAACTTATTCATCATTAGTTATCCACAATTCCCTACATCTCCCTCTTCAGTCTTACCAATCTTTACAGTGGTCACTTACCCTCTTCACCCATTCACCATCTCTCCCTCCCCCTACTCTCTTGCAATGTCCCACAAACCTGCTCCTTCTGTCCCACTCATTTCTACCTACCCCATACGTTGACTCTTCATCACCACTATATTTATCTTTCCAATGCCACCCAGTCACTCCCCTCTTTTCTAAAATGTGAGTAAAGTTGTAACTCTTCTCTGTTCTGCTTTTGCTCTGGCTCCTTTCTTCATGCTTTGACTTCCCATATCCTTGCATAAAGCTACCCCTATCGGATTGTTGTCTTGTAAAAGCTGTGTGATAACCTCACTAGTGCTGGTAGCATGAAAAAGTTACCTAGTATTGCTGTAAAGTGGGCATTAAAAAGTTCATCTGTCTGTAAAAATATGCCAAAACAAAAATTGGAGCATGATGCCATCCTTGGGCCCATTGGATCCTATCAAACTGTCCAACCCAATTCAGTGTACAATATGAACATTAAATGATGAGGGTGATGATATATGTATTGCTGCAAATATAAACTTACCACGATTGAAATAGTAAATCATTTCTGAGACATGCATCTGTTTTGCTTTCTTTCAAACATATTAAATTTAATACTTAATATTTTGAAATTTTTCTTTTGACTTTAAGGTCTCGTATGGGGAATATCCAAGGTTGGGGTGGTCCACTGCCACAAACCTGGATCAATGACCAACTGGCTCTGCAACATCGCATTCTTGATCGTATGAGAAAGTTAGGCATGATCCCTATTTTGGCAGGGTTTGGAGGTCATATGCCAGCCAGCATCACTAAGTAAGTCCATATTTTCATCAGTTTCATTAACACTAATTTCCATGGATATAAAACAGAGGTACTTTCAAGCTAATGTGAGAACATCTATGTGGTTTAGTGATATGCTAGAAATAACCAGCAATTCTCCCTCAAATCACATCCTACTGGGCAAGTGATAGGTACATGCTTGGCTGTGTAGTTAAGATGCTTCTTAACAGTAGCTCTAAGAAATTTGAATCTTAACTTGTATTACAAAGAGAGAAAAGAGAGAATGCAACTCTCTAAATAATTGAACCCTTTAAACTAGCAACAAGCAATAAAAAACAGGAGATATGCATTTGCATGCATGCGTGTGCAACATGCAGACACATACATGCACACGCATGGTGCTGGTGTCACATACAAAGCACTGGTGCTCATGATACATTAAACGCAATGATGCTGATGCCACATAAAAATCATATCCAGTACATTCTGTGGAGTGGTTAGTATAAGAAAGGGTATCCAGCCATAGAAACCATGCCAGAACAGTCAATGGAGCCTGGTGCAACACCTGCCCTTACCAGCTCTGGTCAAATCGTCCAACCCATGCCAGCATGGAAAATGGACATTAAATGATGATGATGATGATAATGATGACACCGATAAACACACACACATATCAGGTTATCCCATATATATATCAGCTTTTTTAATACTTCTTTTATTTTTCAAAATTAAGATAAACAAAGTTCTTCTTTAATTTAAAATATCAGGTTGAGTAAAAAGTAAGCAACGTTTTGAACCATGAAGAATTTGTACTGGATTTTTTCAGAGTTTTGAATTTTTTAAAAACATTTCTTTGCAAAGACCTGTTGGGGCAACTGTACCAGTGGAGTGCTAAGAGCACCGTCTGAGTGTGATCATTGCCAGAGCAGCTGTCTGGCTTCCGTGCCAGTGGCACGTAAATAGCACCATTTGAGCATGATCATTACCTTCCTGGCACTTGTGCCAGTGGCACATGAAAAAACATTCAAGCGAGATCATTGCCAGTGCTGCTGGACTGGCTCCTGTGCAGGTGGCACATAAAATACACCATTTTGAGCATGGCCATTGCCAGTACCGCCTAACTGGCCTTTGTGCCGGTGGCACATAAAAGCACCCACTACACTCTCGAAGTGGTTGGCGTTAGGAAGGGCATCCAGCTGTAGAAACTCTGCCAAATCAGATTGGAGCCTGGTGTAGCCATCTGGTTAAACCAGTCCTCAGTCAAATCGTCCAACCCATGCTAGCATGGAAGGCAGATGTTAAACGATGATGATGATGATGATGATGATTTTTTTCAATTGTCTGATAATACAGACATAGACTTGCCCAAATGCATCAACAAATTAACATTGATGTTTTTTCACCATCTGAAATGGAACTGTCAAAGCGTGATACTCGAGCAGCTTTACTATTCAACTTCCAAAAAGGATGTAAAGCAGCTGAAACTGCTTGTGATATCAATGATATGTTTGGTGAGGAAACGACCAGTGAGTGGTCAGCTCAAAAATAGTTTAAACAATTTCACAGTGGAGACCTGAGCCTTAAAGATTGTGAGCATAGTAGATGCCCATCTGTCATCGATGATGGTCAATTAAAAACTGTCACTGAGAAAGATCCACGTAAAACCACTTGAAGACTGGAAAAAGAATTTCAAGTTAGTCAGAAAACTGCCTGCAACCATTTGCATGCAATCAGAAAATCAAAAATGCTCGGCAGATGGTTACCACACAATTTGAATGAAAATCAGAAAATGCACAGATATGAAATTTGCTCATTGCTTCTTCTCCATAACCTGACCAATTCATAATACAGTTCTATATTTAAGAGAAGTACAGACTACTGACTCAACACTACAGAAAACTACCACACATGTATGGTCTTCCTAACATTCACAAGGATGGTATTCCATTAAGACCTATAATGAGCTGTAAAGGTTCAGCTTGTCATCCACTGAGCTGCTTCCTTGTGGATATTATCAGTCCATTAGCAGGAAAGTCAACATCATACATGAAAAATTCCACCCACTTCACAGAATTGATCAACGATACCCCCATTGAATCCAACCAGATGGTGAGTCTGGATGTGATAAATCTGTTCACCAAAGTCCCAACTGGTGAAGCACTATTGGTGATTCAAGAAAAACTAGTGACAGACACCCATCTAAAAGAACGCACTAGTTTACCAATAAGAAACTTGATGGAAATGTTGACCTTCTGTGTAGAAACTACCTACTTCAGTATGGACCCCAATATATATCGACAAGAAGAGGGTTTAGGTATGGGTTTTCCATTATCACCAATATATACATGGAATACTTTGAGAATTTGGCTTTAGAATCAACATCACTAAAACCAACCCTATGGCTGCGATATGTTGATGACACCTTCATACTCTGGCCCCACCAAGAAGATGTCCAAGTGCTGTTAGATCATGTGAACTCAATGAAGCCATCCATACAGTTCACAATGGAAAAAGAAAAAGACAATCAACTAGCATTCCTGGACGTATTAATAACACGCACCAAGCATGGATTCAGGACATCCGTATACCGCAAGCCGACCTTCACTGGACGATACCTCAACTTCATCTCCCACCATCCATACAGTGTAAAGAGAGGGATTGCTTAGTGCCTAAAACACTGAGCAATGAATATAAGTAGCGATTGTGATACCCACCACGAAGAAATGATCTAGCTCAGTAACACTCTATTAAGCAACAACTACTCCAAAAGCATACTCTCCACTCCAATTAGGAAGAAAAGAGAGGATGAAACCGATAAACTGTCCACAGTCTGAATACCCTATATGAAAGGCCTCTCTCAAAAGATACAAAAGATATGTGGCCCATATGACATCAGGACTCAGGACAGTATTCAAAAGTAATACAACACTTCGCAAATATCTCCTTCGAGTAAAACTATCAATAGAAGAGAATATGACTAAGAACTGTGTGTACTCCATCCCATGCAGCTGTGGTAGGTGAAACATGTTGCCCCCTCAAAATAAGAGTAGAGGAACATCGCAAAGCTGTGACACGAGGAGATATTGATAAATTGGGTATAGCTGATCATGTATGGAAAAATGGAGACCACCTCCCTCTGTGGGATGAAGTTAAAATAATAGGCAGAGAACACCATTGGAAAATACGAAAACTAAAAGAAGCAGCTCATATGCTAGGACACAACAACCTTCTAAGCAGACCAAGTGCAGATATGAACAGCATATGGGAACCGGTATTAAGGAAGGATAGGAGAATATTTGATTTATAAGCCCTAAAATTCACTCCATAATTGCCCATGGGCATATGGCATAGTGGCTAAGAGCGCATGCTACTAACCCCAAGATTCTGAGTTCGATTCCAGGCAGTGACCATAATAATAATAATAATAATAATAACATCGAAAAATACCTTAAGAATGAGATCCTAAGTTTGAAATTTCCCCAAAACACCTGATGAAGGCTGGAGGGTATATCAGTCGAACCGTTGTGTTAACAAACAAGATGAGGACAAATATCCATCAAATGTAAATAATGTACATAATTCCTCATCTCTAAAATATAGAACTGTATTAAACTTGTACCTCATTGGCAAAAATGTGTTCATTGTAATGGTACTTAATTTGATGAATAAAATTTCTGCATTGTTGAAATATATTGTGATGAATTTCCTGTTTCAAAACATTGCTTACTTTTTACCCAGCCTGATATACTCTCCTTCATTTTCTATAATCTATCTGGTAGACTTGCAAGGACCCTCTTCCAAAATTCACTTGTTCATGATAAAAAATACTCCTCCAGTATTGTTCTGACCTTGTCTACAGAATTCATATTTTTTTTGTCCACATGGTTTTGAAGACTGCAGAAAAAATGATAATCAGGTGGGGCAATATCTGGTGAATATGGTGGGTGGGGCATCATTTCTTATTTAAACTGATCCAGCCTTTGGAATGTCACCCTTACTGTATGTGGCTGAGCATTATCCTGATGGAAGAACGCCTTTTGTCTTGAAACCAAAGATGGTCGTTTTTTCTTCTAGTGCTGACTTAAGTTGCTCAAGCTGCTTGCAGTAGATCTCCTTTGTTATCATTTGGTTTGGGTTTAAAAGTTCACAGTGGACTAAACCTCTCAGATCCCACCAAACATAACAACACCTTATGTGAGTGAAGACCTTCTTTAGCCTGGGGTGCCAATGTTTCTCCTTTCTCTACCCACTGTCTTTGGTGCTTGACATTTCTATAGAGAACCCATTTCTTGTCACCAGTTACTATTCAGTCCAAAAAAGGTTAATTCACGAGATGTAACAGCAAAAAAGAACCCCCATTCACTCTCTGTGCGTGATTAGACTTGGAAAGTTTGTGAGGGACCCACTGACCCAATTTGCTGACTTTTCTGATGGCATGCAGGTGTCAATGAATGGCTGAATGACCAAATCCAATCTTCTCTGCAAGCTCCAGGGTTTGCAGAACATCCTCGTCAAGCTCTACAGATCTTCTGGGACGAGGCTCATTTTCTAGGCTGTAGTTGGAATTTCTGGAACCACTGTTGACACTGGCTTATGCTTATTGTCTAATCCCCATATACTGCATTAATATTCCTTGCACTTTCCATTGCATTGTTGCCTTTATTGAACTCGTAAAGCAAAATATACCAAATATACTCCTTTGTCACTTTCATTATAGCTTTGAAAAATTAACTGTTAAAATCGAACTACACTCTTCAAAACTTGCACTAAGAATAAGTACAAAGTAAAATTACTACCTGCTTTTATAGGAAGTTGATGCAGGTAGTTTATCCTGTCCCCTCCAACTTTTAGTTCATACAATTGAAAAAACTGCATTATTTATGAGATGACCCAATACATACATGTTTTTGTATATATGTATTAGATGGTTATTGACTCTACTGAGTTCATCTGCCTTTTAACAGGTTTTAATTTTCATCTTGCAGTTGGTTAAAAAATCCCCCTCCTCATGCAACAGGGTTGGTGCAGTTGCTTCTTTGGTTACTGAGGATCTGACTATGCAACTGGTTGTACTGGGTTACATCTTACCAGTAGTGCTCATGTGTAACTTGACATGTGAGTGTGTGTATGTGTGTATTGTTGCATGAGTGTGTCTGTATATGTATATATTATATTTTAGTAACTTCAATTGTAATTCTTTTTGTTTTATTTCTAGACTCTATCCTAATACAACAGTAACAAAATCACCAAACTGGAGTAGATTTAAACCACCTTATACTGGGTAAGAAGATGAAATGGGATTTCTTATATTTTTCTTTCTTAGTTCATTAAATTATTATAATTCAACAAGTTTTTATTATTTTCTATGGGGAAAAGTGAAAGTGGTTATGTCTGTCCCTTCTTTCACAAAATCTTTCTTTAACAACTTTTATGAAGTAGATTAGAGTGACATCCTGGAGCAGAAGTTATCTCATGTTTTGTAGGTATTTTAATATTTCCTATATTTTGTTGCAGACAGTTTACTACTTACTAAGGTGATGTGAAAGGAGGCAGATAGATTATAAAGGCTTGCAAGAGACATGTCATTGCTGACCAGCTAGGCATTGGTAGTTAGTGGAATCTGTGAAGGTTGCCAGGCAAAGAGAAAAGAGAGTAAGAGATGTGTTACATCTCTGACATCCCTGAGAGAATGCATATTGACTCTCTGATGGTGCTGAGTAAAAAAAAAGGGAAGAATTCTATTTAGTAATTTGTTTTTTAAAAATTCCATGATTAAAATGGATCAAAGTAACAAAGGATCTTTTATATGTTGTCTCGGTTGAACTGGACTTGACTCAAGAAGGTAAAGAAGATGATGGCTGAATCAGCTTTATAATATTTCGTTCTATTATATATGCTGGTGCAACGTCCCATCCAGACCTCAGGTGACATGGTGATGGAACAGTTTAGTAGTGGGCAGAGCCATTAGAATGTAACAGTGTAGATAAATAGTTGAATGGTCTCCCTTGCAAGAAAGATCATAGATTAACCTCCCTTTCTAAGTTTCTCAAAACATCATTATCACGAAACTTAATTCTTAATTATTCAAGAAGCTTGGCATTTCTTTCAGAAGTTTCTAGAATGTCTAGTGTTCTATTAATAAAAATAGCTTACTAATCCAGCTTTTTGCTTCTTAGTTGATTAGATTTGGAGCCATTCACGTTGTTGCTATGTCCATCTATTTCTCTATGCTTCATAGCAAATATGACTGGCAGCCACCACTTTACTGTTGTTTTACATTTCCTATCTCTGCACTTTCTTGCATAAGATTACTTCGTTCAGCTAGCTACTACAATTTGATTCTATGTATTATCATCAAAAGAAGAATTAAATATATTTTTATGTAATAAATGTATAGACCTTGTATTCTTTCATCTCTGTTTGAACTCTTGTGATAACATAACACAGAGCCACATCAAACATATTGTACTATCTATATACAAGAGCAAAGAAATGGGTCTGGAAGGACTGGAAGAGTGGTGGTAGCAGGGAACTATATCAGGTATCTAGAAGGGAAGCTAGAAGACAGATTTATTTAGCTAGAGGAGAAGCAGATAGGAAGAAATTTGCCGATGTTCTGTGGCATGAAGTCCAGAGGTTTGAGGTGTTCCAGATTGTAAGACTGTGTGACTGAAAATTGTGATGTTATAGGAGAGAAGTGTGTTTGCATGGATGATAGTTCACTTGCAGTTAGTGATTCTGTAAAGAAAGAGGCTTAGAAGTGCTACCGTGAAAGGCTGCAGTAGCTTGGTAGATAAAGCAATTAAGGATATGAAGACAGGGAAAGCTGCTGCCCCATCAGGCAACACTGCTGAGATCCTTAAAATATCTAGTGGAATAGGATATGGCCTAGTTACCTGTATAATTAATTAGGTTGTCCACAAGGGAGTTATACCTAAGGATTGGTGTAGTAGCATTATAGTCAACAGCTACAAAGGTAAAGACAGAAATAATTACAGAGGTATCAAATTGTTGGACCAGGTGAAGGAAGTTACAGTGGGGGGTCATAGCTGAACTAATTAGGAAGGGAGATAGCCTAGTTGAAATGCAGTTTGGTTTTGTGCCAAGGAGAAGCACTACTGGTGCTATCTTCCTAGTAAGGCAACTGCAGGAGAAGAATTTTGCCAAAAATAAACTTCAGTACTTGGCTTTTGTTGATATGGAGAAAGCCTTTGACAGGGTTCCCTGCTCCCTTATCTAGTGGTCAATGTGGAAGCTAGGGATAGATCAGTGTTTGGTTAGAGCCAAGTGAAATCGTAGCCAGTGCCAATGACACATAAAAGGCATCTATGCCAGTGACATATAAAAGGCACTTGTGTTGGTGATACATAAAAGGCACTGTGCCACTGAGCCATAAAAGCCACTTGTGCCAGTGACACATAAAAGACACCCAATACATTCTGTAAAGTGGTTGGCATTAGGAAGGGTATCCAGCTGTAGAAACTGTGCCAAAACAGATGACTAGAGCCTTGGTGCAGCTCCCCAGCTTACCAGCTCCAGTGAAGCCATCTAGCCCATGCCAGCATGGAGAACAGATGTTAAATGATGATGATGATGATGATGATGATGATGATGATATGGTTTTACACTTACTTATGCATTTTTCTAATTATTTTCCAGTATTTACATCATAGACTTCCAAGACCCCATGTTTAATACAATTGGGAAGATGTTAATTGAAGAGGTAAAGTTAATTTTGCAAATTAAAACGTTATACATTTGTCTGATTTTATGGAAGTAACAGTTAATCTTTCCCTATTACTATGTCTGTCTGTCTGTTGATCAATCGATCGATCAATATATATATATATATATATATATATATATATATATATATATATGGTATAGATTCATTTTAACAATTAAAAAATACACAATTTGTAGAAGAGTTTGATTTAGTTGTTAAACAGTAATTCAATGAACAAAATTGCAGTTTAAGTTTCTAGCTTGGAAATCACTGCTTATGCTTGGCATAAGTGCAGCTATTATTACAGTTCCTGTATTTGTGAGGCTGAAAATTCAAAATGTCTACCGGTAATCTATGAGAAAAGGCAAAGAAATGTAAAAGTAGGGAAAAATTATGGGAATGTACACACACATACACACACACCTGTATACATACCCAACTTATCCATACAAACCTACACATTCACTTATATGCACATATACACATCCACCCATATATATATATATACATATATATATATACACACACACATATATATATATATATATATATATATATATACACAGCAAAAACGAAAATGGAAGGGATACAAAAATGGCATACATCAGCTGGTAGACATTCTATTATGTCTATTTATTCTAAAACATAAGAAAGTATTGTAAGAATACATGCACATGCAAAGACTGTGTGTTACACAAATATGTACTAGTAATACATAAAAGAGTAAAAGATTAAAAGATTAAACGATCAATTCCTTACAGCCATTTCTGCCAAGAGGTCACGATATCCTCTATGCTACCTCCATCTCTTCAGTGTTCTGTAGGGATGGGTAGATAGAGTTTGGATGTTGAGTGTGCCTCTTGGCTTCTTCAGAGGGTCTCAATGGTTAGGAGAGCCAATACATACAAGAGTCAGTTACCAATAGGTAAAGTGTATTTTTCTTATTGAAGAGAGCATAAGAAGAATAGGAGCAAAAGTTAGAGTGTAAGAGGAGTAAAATTTAGTAAAATGGATTAGGTATAGGAAGGGGAAATAAGTCATAGACTTCAAGTGTTGCCTTCCAAGATTCATGTTATTTTGTCCAGTGGTGGATAGGTGGATACAGTTTTTCTAAGGAGGAATTTTTTAGGAAGAATGAATTTAGGCAGTGGTTCTTATTTTGTTTACATATAAATACACGTTATGTTTACAGTGGTGGGTTTGAAAGTATGGTCTGTGTTTCGGTGGTGGAAGTTTATATGTATGATACCAGCTGGTATTAAAGAGAGTATGGCACCAGGTGGTGACCAAAGTACAGTGTTCATTATTTTTTCGATCAACAAGTCCCTGAATCCTTTTGTGCAGTGGGGTAGATGTTTTGGTCAATCCTGCAACCTAATTGGTCAGCTATTTTTTTGAAAACTATGACACGGTTCTGGTTCATTGGTGGTTAACAGATAACACAAAAACAAATCAGTTAAATAAATAAATAAATAAATTAATTAATGAATAAAAAACCATGGCCACTATGGGCAAGTAGAAGAGAAAATAACATTCAAACTAGATTAAATTAAATTAAATTAAAACAAGTAAAAAATAAATGAGTATGTGAGTGAGTGCAATAACTAAAGCAATATGACTAAGGGGATATGATCTTAAGGGACAGCATAAGAAAATAAATCATTGCAAATGTATAAAAATAAAAATAAAAATGTAAAGCATATATCTATCTATCTCACCTAAGGACTCGTATATCTATCTATCCCACCTAAAGACTCATATCTCAAACAACTAATTTTTAGAATAAATGAATTCATTCATAGAATTCAATGAAAAGTATATCCCCAAGAAAGGAAACTTACCCAGTTGGATTCAGGCACCTGTAACGATCACAATAACTATAGCACTGATAAAACTGAAATATTGGAACTTATCAAGCATATATTTAAATCCAGAAAAGCACCACCAACTAACAAGCACCTAGATAACAAGTCCCTGAATCCTTTTGTGCAGTGGGGTAGATGTTTTGGTCAGTCCTGCAACCTAATTGGTCAGCTATTTTTTTAAAAACTATGACGCGGTTCCGGTTCATTGATGGTAACAGATAACACAAAAACAAATCAGATAAATAAATAAATAAGTAAATAAATAAATTAATGAAAAAAAACCATGGCCACTATGGGTGAGTAGAAGAGGAAAATAACATTCAAACTAGATTAAATTAAATTAAATTAAAACAAGTAAAAAAATAAATGAGTATGTGAGTGAGTGCAATAACTAAAGCAATATGACTAAGGGGATATGATCTTAAGGGACAGCATAAGAAAAAATAAATTATTGCAAATGTATAAAAATAAAAATAAAAAGTGAAACATATATCTATCTATCAGGGGAATCAGCTATATTGTTAAATGTAATATAGGAACTGGGCAGGGGATTCATTTTTGTCAGAATGGAGCAACCCAGAATAATATGAAACATAGGCTTAATTAACATAGGTACACCTTTAGAAACAGAAATAGGAGAAATTCAATGGGATTTTAGCAACTACATATGGGAACTTAAGGGTAAAGGAATTGATTATACCTACATTGGAAGATTTTAACCACAGAACCAGTGTATAGTACAAAAAATAGAAAATGTATGTTATATGTAAATGAAATTTTCTTTATAATTAAAGCCAGCCTTCCACTTGTTAAATCTCTTAAGGAGAGAAATGTTACCTACCTGCATAAAGCTAAGCATACTTTTTCTAAATACCACTAGCACTTATTATTTAACACCCACTGGCACTAGTGCCCCTCCTTATTCATATCATAATAACAATAGTCGTAGTAATATTACTAGTATTATTATTATATTATATGTACATGTATACATATGTGTATGTATGTATAGGTGTAGGTATGTATATGTATATATACATACATGTGTGAGTATGTTTATGTGTACATGTATATGGATGTGTATATATTTGTGTGTGTAATATATACATAGTTGTATATACCTGATTGTGTACTTACTACACATTGATACACTACTTCCTTTCTAATGCAATTATTGTTGAATATGCAATTCTTGCTAATTCTACAATCACAGGTCCTATATAGCTGGTTATATTATGGGTAGTGTCAGATATTACATTATTGGTGCTGTGGCTATTGTTGATACTATTAATGATATTGTTGTTTCTATTGCAATTATTATTATTATTATTATTATTATTATTATTATTATTATTGATTTGAATAATATTATTGTTTCTATTGTTGTTGTTGTTGTTATTATTATTATTATTATTATTATTATTATTATTCCTATAATAATAATAATAATAATAGTAATAATAATAATAATAATAATAATAATAATAATAATAATAATAATTATTATTATTATTATTATTGTCACCAACACCACTTTCTCATCAAAAAATAGGACCTTCCAGCACATGTGCCACAACGTCCTCCTGTCCTCTTTTTATGCTTGGCCTCTGTGGTAAATAAGGGAAAAGAGACAGAAAGAAAGAATAAATGTGTTGAAGAAAGAAAAAGGAGGGGAAGAAACATAAAGATAGAAAGTAAAACTTGAGAAACAGGGGTTATGTCAGTCTACCATACTATTGGGAAATGATTGAAAATCATTTTGGAAACTGTATTAAGAGGTCAGGGCTTCCTATTAGAATCACAAGACAAGGTTATACCTTAAACTATACCAGCCCACAAAAACAGTAGCACACAAAAAGCATACTTTAAATGCTATCCAATCAGATTTGAGAATCCTGGCAGCATTCACTCAATATGTTTGGAAACCAGTGTTGTTTATAAACTTAGTTTTACTTGTGAAGTAAGATAAAATCTGCCAAATTATGATTTCATTCCAGGATCTCAGAGCATTTTGACAAAGCCAAATCACCTAATGCAGATTCTAGTGGAAAAAAAGACACAGTAACTCTTCAGATTGCCGAAGCACACTACATTAAAAACTAAAACCTATTTTGAACCACTAGGTACATGGAAACACATATACTGTATCTCCAAACAGTAAGAGTATCTTGTTATCTGGTCAGTGGTGTGATAATAAATGGATGGGATTTTAAACTGAAATCCTCAGAACATAGTTTAACAATAATAATTTATCCAACACAGTTCAGTTCACAGTTGTTTGTTAAGTAAGTTTCTGATTTGCCTGCCTGTGTCTATGCCTGTTTGACTATTTATCTTTTTGTCTACCTGTCCATCCACCCATCCAAGTTTATCCATCCATCTGTAAATCTATCTATTGATTTACCTACCTACTAATGATAATATATATTTTATTTTTGCAAGACCATTTCGGAGTTTGGAACCAATCATGTTTATGCTGCAGGAACATTTAATGAAATGAGACCAAAGTCAAGGTTTGACCTATTTTTTGTAATTCAGTTTTTGTAAATGTATTGATTATATATATATATATATATATATATATATATATATATATATATATATATATATGTATATGCCACATGTAACTGTTTCTTCTATAGCTTGAAATTTGGTGGGTGGGGATTATTGATTACATCAATCTCAGTGTTTAACTGTTTAACTGGTACTTACGTCATCAACCCCAAAAGGATGAAAGGCAAAATAGAATTTGGTGGAATTTGAATGCAGAAAAAGGTTGATGAAATGCTGCTAAGCATTTTACCTAGTTTGCTAACGATTCTGTCAGCTTATCACCTTATATATGCCACATATAATAAAATGTTTTTGTTCAGGGTCATGCTGGTGGAGGGAGACTAAAATGACAGCTGGAGAGGGAGTGGATGGCAGTCAGAGGTGTTAAATATAGTTGAGAGAAAGTGAGAGAATTAGAATTACAATGGAATGAAGTTAAAGATTTTGCATTGACTGGAATAGCAGCAATATGATTTTATAATTTTCGCATTAGCATTTCGCTAAATCAGCCATAAACTTATATGCTAAATATATGTACTGACAGTCCAGATTTAGCCAAACCATTTGGTGATAGAGTAGTCGCTACTGATGAGCTTGTCATTTTTCAAGTGAATCTAGTTTAGTGATCTAGCTTTGCTTACAGGGAAGTTATCTCCCCTGTCAATATATGAAAATATACTTTCTTGTGGCTCTGAGGGTTTTAAGTCTTATTTCTAGCAATATAGGTGCTACCCAGCACCCTCAGTCACAATTAATGACAATTGAATTTTTCCATTTTGGTTTTATATTGCGTATAGCTGCCTTTGTTATTTTATATTAATAAACGTGAAATTCTGTCTGTATCTCAGTCTACATTTGCTCTACATCAGGGGTGGGAAACCTCCACCTGTGGGTGCAATTGTGCCTGAGAGCCCATTCTATTGCGCCTGCAGGCTGGTATACTCATATGTACAAAATATAGTAAATTTTTCAATTATAAAATTTATACAATATTCGTATGCCTATTTGTACCATAGGTCACATTTCCACTATGATTTAAAATGGTTAGACTTGAACAGAAAATCATCCAGTAATTGCCATTTGAATGGAAATTTTGTTTTCACTATAAAACATCCATTGCTAGGTTTATACCACCCGCTTGAGACCCAACTACACTCTAGCTGAAAAATATAGAATACCTCATAAGTAATATAAATGTCCTAAATTCAGTGGTGGCGTTAATGAAGAGGTTAATGCATTAATTTAATGTGTTAAACTTATCTTTATTAATGTATATCGAATTATACATAGATATATACAAGATTTACACAGATATAAGAGTTAGAAATTGTGATTTGCCTGTGAACCTTTTTCTTTCAAAATTTTTGCTTGCTGCACTAAAAATTTTCCCACCTCTGTTCTACATAGACTTATTATACCTTTTTGGAATCAGGATGATCCTAGGATTGAAAATCTGCCTTTCATTTGGTTCTTGAAAATCTGGTATTGGGATCTGATTTAAAAGCATTTGATTTGGTATTTCTAGCAGGTAAAGCGACTGTGAAAGGTTTCAATGTCATAGCATTACTGAGGTAGGTGAACTAGAGTTACCTCTCTTAGCTGAAAGTTTAACTAAGGAATATAGTGGTTCTTTTATATTTTTCAGTCATCAGACTGTGGCCATGCTGGTGCACCGCCTTGAAGAAATTTAATTGAACAAATTGATATCAGTTCTTTTTCTTTATACTTGGTACTTTTTTTATTGGCCTCTTTTATTGAACTGTTAAGTTATGTGAATGTAAACACACCAACACTGCTTATCAAGTGTTGGTGGGGGACAAACACAGACACAAAGCCACAATATATATATATATATATATATATATATAGGGAGAATTCACAAAAAAAAAAAAAAAGACGAAGACAGGTGATGTAGAAAACAAACAGATGTATTAGTGTAATGCTTGGAAAGTGAAATAGTCTTTAACGTTTTGAGCCTATGCTCTTCCACAGAAAGGAACACAGAAAGAAACAAAGAGAGAAAAAAGGAATCTGTAGTGGCTAGCGATCTATCATGGCGAATGCTGGACAGAAGGCATATATATACATATATATATATATATATATATATATATATATATATATATATATATATATATATATGTATATATATATATATAATACAAAGAATATATATG